>NC_056749.1:269597988-269657988 GCF_019279795.1 Protopterus annectens
AAATTTATTTTGCTATGCCCTTTTTCGAGGTTAGTATACTGTGCCTCTGTCTAAAAGTGACACAGAAGTGATACCCGGGGTAAACCTACGATCTCCCATCCACTCATCAAGATTCCTCTTGAGAGTCTGAGGGACTCTGCCTAACCTGGACTTGGATTTTATTCCAGGGTGAAGGGAGCCTCTGGGTTATGAATCTGTCCCTCCCAGCATGTCTGATTTCAGTGCTGAGGTTCAAGTCTATCGAGCGCGTAGCTCGATGGGATTTGGATTTTCTGAGGTGCAGCATGTCCATTAATTCCGGGTTGGACATGGCTTTATACATCCGGCACAGATCACCTTTGAACAGGTGGTATGCCGCTGAGTAGAGCTGGAGTTTCTTTAACCGGGCAGCATATGGCATCTGTTTGAGCCCTTTGATCATCTTGGTGAGGTACTTTTGGGGTCTTTCCAGTTGCTGCAGGTGTCTGGTAAGGTACATCCCAAAAGGGGCATTGTACTCAGTTATGGGCCTGATGGATGAGTAAAGAGGCATGATGACCTCCCCTGATCTAGATGTGAATCCCTTCATGATTGGGTGGGCTATATAAAATGTTTTTCTAACCACTTTGGCCATGTGGTTGTCAAATGAGAGATTGCTATCAACTTGGGTCTCCAGGTCCCGGATTACTTCTGTACTTAATGGATTACCACCTATGTGGTAATTTGTGGGCACTTTGTTTTTGCCAAATGGGATGACTATACACTTTTTGGCATTTAGCTCTAGGCCATGGCTCTGGCACCAGTTGTCTGTTTCTATGAGGCCCTTTTGGAGGATGCTTGTCGGCTGGAGAGTCGATTATGGCGCCCAGTTTGCAGTCATCTACGAACTTGGTCAGCCACAGTCCTTCCGTGTTGGCTTGTACCTCCGAGAATTATATACCGAACAAGAGAGGTCCCAGGACTGATCCTTGTGGGACACCACTTGTAACTGGTTTGGAGTCTGACATGGCTCCAGCAATTCTAACCATGTGGGTTCTGTCCTTGAGCCAGTTTGCAATCCATCTAGTGACATAGGGGTTTATATTTAAGCTGGTGAGCTTATCTATAATGCCAGAGTGGGATATTGTATCGAAGGCTTTTGCGAGGTCCAAGTAGGCTGTGTGGACCATTTTCCCCTCGTCAATGGCCTTGGTGACTGTTTCAAAGAAATCAACCAGGTTTAAGAGGCAGGATCTGCCCTTAACAAAGCCGAACTGGGTAGGATCCAGTGTCTGTAGGTCCCCAATATCTTTATTTATGAGGTCCATGATGATCCTTTCCATAGCTTTGCAGACCAAGCTAGTCAGGCTTATGGGACGATAGTTTCCAGGATCCGTTGAGGCACCACCTTTATGGAGAGGGACCACTGTTGCTGTACGCCACTCTTTGGGCACATATCCTGTAGTAAGGCTGAGATTGAACAGTAGTTTTATGTTTGGGTTTAGCTCTTCTTGGAGTTCATGTAGGATGCAGCCCGGGACACCGTCTGGTCCCATTGATGCTGTGTTTTTTGCTTTGGAGAGGGCGGCTCTTAACTGAGCATCTGAGATGTCAGGGGGGCAGCACTGTGCTGGGATAGGTATTTGCCCTTTTGGTGGGGAGGGGGGGTGGAGTTTGCGCTAGGATGTTGGCAATGTCTGTGGGTTCGGTGTATTTTTTGTTATTTTGGACTAATTCTGAGCATATCTGGGAATTACCACCTAGGTTCCTAACATAACTAAAGAAAGCCTTGTGATTATTGTTAGTGTCCTGTGCAATTGTTCTCTCGAAGCTGGCCTTAGACAATTTTATGAGTGCCCATAGTTTTTTGCTAATACTGATCAGTGATGCCTTCCCTTTTTGGGATTTTGCTCTCATTTAGTAGCTTCCTCCTCCTATTGTATAGTTTTGTTTATGGCTGGGGTCCACCAGACAGGACATCTGCATTTGGAGGATTGGTTCTTGGTTTTATTTGGGATCGCATGATCCATGCATTCCTGAAGGTGTTCATAGAATGCGTTTATAAAGGATTCTGCGGTCTGGGCCGTATTTTCCACAGGCCCGGGGGCTTTGAAGGATTCCACCTCGGTTTTGAGGAGTGTGAAATTTGCTTTAGAGAAGTTTTTCACTGTGGTTTTCTGGGCAGGGGGTGGGGTCGGGATGTGAATATCCAGTGAGATTAGTTTAAGGTCTGATCTAACCAGTGAGGGATACACTTCTGGTCTGGAGCATAGAGTCCCCATGTTGGTGATGATCAGGTCCAGTATGTTTTCCCCTCTTGTGGGAGTGGTAACCAGTTGTTCCATAGCATTTGAGTTTATAAATTCTAGGAACCTTTGGGGCTAGGGTGTTGGAGCTAGAGTAATGCTCCCAGTCTGTTTGGGTAGTTGAAGTCGCCCAATATAATGGTGTTTGGAGAGACCTTCATATTTTCCAGTGTTCTCAGGAAGGCCGAGTGGGGTTCCTGGGTTTGGGAGGGTGGCTGTAGCCAGTTATAAACTGGAAGGCAGTTTTACCCACTGTTAGTTGCACATGGATCGTCTCTGATGCTTCGTGCTTTGCCACCAACCTGGAGGTGTGGGTATCTTTGATGAATATCGATACTCCCCCTCCTTTTGTGGTTCGGTCCAAGTTTTGGGGCCGAAAAGCATGGTATGAGGTATAATCTGGTAGTGCTGGGGTGCTCTTGGGAGCCCTGAACCAGGTTTCTGTTACTGCACGGATATCTATGTTCTCCATGTTGAGGAGAGTTTCGAGTGCGTGCATCTTGGTTTAGACTTCTGGCGTTGAGTAGCATTACTCTTAGTTTCTTATCCCTTGTGATACCTATGGAGGTGGGTTTGTCTTTTGAGCCTTGCCTAAAAAAGGCACTATGGGGGTAGCAAGAGCCTTTGCCAATATCCGAAAGTCCAGGGGTGACAGGTGCAAGCTGTCCCTAGCGAAGCATTGTGGCTTGTTGAGCATATCATGCCAAGCTGACAGGCATTGGATCCCCTTTGAATGACACCAGTACTTAAGCCATTTGTTGAAATTGATCATTTTGTCTTCATATTGTGGCATCATTCTTGGTGAGGGTAAGATGCTACTCAAGGTCAGGGTCATACCGGCCTGGGCTACATGCTCAGAGAGCTCCTCGGTCTCTCTTCATGTAGTCCAGGGAGGTACGTCTCAGGTCATTCACACCAGCATGGACAATGACAGAGTCATATTTGTACTTTCCTTGGAGTGACCTGAGTGCTTGTGTTATGTGGCGGATCCTAGCACCCAACAGGCTGCTCACCGTGACCCTCTCCTTGTTTAGCCTGGTCAGCGGGACGTCAGTGTGCCTGACGATAGTCACCTATTACAAGTGTATCAGGTGTGTTGTTTAGTCTTAAGGGCTGTGACTGTTCGGCACACTGGCTTTGTGAGATATGTGTTGCACATGTTTTGTTTTGAGGTAGCGGTTGCTTGGGTGTCTGCTTTGGAGGTCTCTGCTGCTTAGGCAGATCTTTATTTAGAGCCTCAGAGTATGTTTTTGTGTGATTATGTGTTTGGTTTGCTGTCGTGGTAGGTCTATGTGAGACTGGAATTGTAGTGAGTGTGGTTTCCTTCTCCTCCTGACTGGTTATGCCAGTACTGAGTTGAGAGAGCTTAGCCTCCAGTTTGGCTATATGGTTGCATCTCTCACATGTGTTGGAATATGTTGGGAGGAGGAGAGGGTTGTCTGTGTACATAAGGCAGTTGTAACATTGCCTCAAGATTCCCAGATTCACCAGCTGGACCAGAGAGGAGATTGACAACTGACCTTTGGACATGCTAGAATAGTATTGGGAATTCCTTAATTGAAAACAAGGGCCAGTGGGGAGTGAGGGTGCAAAGGGGTGAGTTGTGGCATGGACCTGAAATGTCTTTCATATTCCTGCCCAACAATTGGGGGTACTACAGAGTTCATTTTTCTTCTCCTTGTCCTCAAGGCTACTGCCCGGTTCTCGTTAATTTCCTTGATTGTAAACAGAATTTGCCCCTTATGTAATTACCATGAACTTAACCACACTATTGATTTGATATAACTTACCCAGTCTTACTACAGTTTCTCCTGAATAAAGTTAACTGTAGTTTTTCTACCCACAGTGACATCCTGTGTAAAATTATCAGTTTTAATGGGTAGCCTTTTTCCAGCAGCATCACTTCGAGATCTCTATTAATGATTTTAATCATTTGAAAGTTAATAGAGAAATTATTACCATTGGTATGATGCCAGTCCATGTATGGAAGCAGGGTACATGAGGAAAGCTGTTGGTGGAATACCGAAGTTTGAGAAGTCGTCAGAAGAAAGTGGTAGTGCAGGGAAAAATGAGAGATGGAAAAGCCTGACCAGGCTAAGGAATACTGATTGGTTAACAAAGATGCTAAGAGCGGAGTTGAAATAGCAAAGAACAAGACATCACAGCATTCTACCAGTGTGTGGAAAGTGATGTATTAGCACTAAGAAACTGTCAGACTGAGTCAAAGACAGAAAGATAAAGAAGATAGTTGGACAGCTTTCATAAGGCATGCCAGCAACAACCTGCTCAGTAGTCCGCAAGTCATCCAAAGGAGTACTTCCACCAACTTCTGAATGAAGAAAACCCCACAGAAGCTGTACTGGCCCAGACACAGCCTGCAATGAAAGATGAGCCCACCCTAGAAGTAGTAAGAACCGCAGTAAGGACAGTTAAGTCTGGCAAAGTTAGGGAAGGCAGTAGGCTCAAATGAGGTCACGACAGTTGTAATCCCAGATGTTGAGTGAGTTGGGAGAAATGACTCCTGAGGGTATTCATAACAGTGTAAAGAGAAGTGTGTATCCTAGATGACTAGGGAATAAGTCTACTGTGTGGGCAATACAGATGTACCAAACACCTTGTCACACTGCATGAAAGTTCTGGAGAAAGTGACTGAAACAGATGCATGGAGTAGAAGACTGTAAGATGGGAGTTGAGCAGTTGAGATTCTGGTCAGGATGCAGCACAACCAACTCTGTTTGTAGTGAGCCTGATAGTTGAGAGAAGAGTACCGACTAGCCATTCCTAGACTTGAAAGCATATAATTTGGCAGTCCTGTGGTGGTTTGAAGTACATACCCTGCACCTGCATCAATTCTATCAGTGTTTCTGGGACAAGGACCCAGTGACAAGTACTAACAGTGTTTGGTCTCAGAGGGGTTCCCAGTTAATGGGTGAGTGTCAGGGTTCATCTCTTAGCCCATTAGTGTTGGACTAAATTAGTAAATGGGTCAGAGGGTACAGCTCAACCGAGTTTGCAGACTGTGGCATTAGGCAAACTGCTGAAGTTCTTGTTCAAAAAGGATAGGAATGGAATGTGTAACTTACACGTGGGATAAAACTGAGTACAGATAAGACTGTGGCAATTGCAGCAAGTGGGGGAATCAGAAGAAATTGACAGTGGAGATGAGAGAAAATAGTCTAACTGGTTAACGACTTCATATATCTGGGAGGGGTGACTGAGAAGGGAAGTCTGAGGATTTCATAGGTTCATACTAGGCTATCTGCCCTAGGGCATTTATAAGCCTAGCCAGAGTTGTGTGGCTTTCACCACCCCTTGGGTTGAAGAATACTATACCCATTAGTTTGCCGTGCCTCTGTCCAGCAGTGATACAGAGATTATCCCCGGGGTAAACCTACGATCTCCCATCCACTGGTCAAGATTCCTCTTTAACAGAGCCAGCGAGGTGCTCTGTCTCACATGGACCGGGATTCTGTTCCACAGCATAGGGAGTCTCTGGGTGATGAATCTGTCCCTCCAGCACGTCCTATTTATATCCATGTTGAGGTTAAGTCTCTTGCTCTTGTGGCTCTGGTGGATTTGGATTTTTTGAGGTGGAGCATGTCCATTAATTCCGGGTTGGACATGGCCTTGTATGTCAGGCACAGGTCACCTCTGAGCAGACTGTATGCGACTGAATAGAGCTGGAGTTTCTTCAGTCGGGCAGCATATGGCATATTTTTGAGCCCCTTTATCCTTTTGGTGAGGAACTTTTGGGGTCTTTCCAATTGCTGCAGGTGTCGGGTAAGATACATTCCGAATGGGGCATTGTCGAAGGGTCAGATGCTGGTGTCCTCTCCTGCCCAGTTGGTGAATCTGGGAATTCTGAGACAATGTTACAATTGACCCAAAAACTTGATAAACTTTCCAAAAACTAGTAAACCAAAAGAAAAAAGCCTCCGACCAAAGAAAACCAGGCTCGTTGTTGTGTAAAAACCAGTTCTTGAATTTATTCAGTAAAATCCGCAGATACAAAATTAAAAATCCACAGGTAGTATTAAGCGCTTTTCGTCATCCTAAATAGGGTGACTTCTTCAGATAAAGTATAAGAAACAGCCTCCAGCTTATATAATACACACACTTCCATGAATCAAATAATTAAAGCTCAATTAGTTTAATTGGTTCTATTCCTAAATACACAGTCCGCCCTTGAAATTTAAAAGGGCGATCCTACTTTTCAGCTTCTAAATAGTATGTGTTTAGCTCTTAGCAGGGACTGTAAGTTTTTATCATTCCTGCCCTGATCTAACATTTGTGAGATTTGTACATGAAAATGAACAGCCCAAAATGTGAACTTTATTAGGTCTAACCTTATGTTACAATTGCCTCATGTACACGGACAACCCTCTCCTCCTCCCATATAACACTAACACTTGCGAGAGATGCAGCTATTTAGCCAAACTGGAGGCTGAGCTCTCTCAACTCGGGACTGGCAAGACCAGGCAGGAGGAGAAGGCAACTACACACACCACAGTACCAGTCTCACACAACTCAACCACACCACTGAATTAAACACATAAACACACCGAGACATACTCGGAGGCTCTGAGTAAAAATTTACCTAAACAGCAGAGGCCTCCAAAGCAGACACCCAAGCAACTGCAAACTCAATACACCACATAAACAACAAAATCCGTGTGCAAAGCAGTCACTGCCCTTAAGGCCAAATACACCAAACATACTTGTCATAGGTGACTCCATAGTCAGACACACTGACGTCCCACTCACCAGGCTGAACAAGGAGAAGGTCACGGTAAGCTGCCTATCTGGCGCTAGAATCCGCCACATAACACAAGCACTCAGGTCACTCCACGGCAAGTACAAGTATGACAGTCATTGTCCATGCTGGTGTGAACGACCTGAGACGTACCTCCCTGGACTACATGAAAAGAGACCTAGAGGAGCTCTCTGATTATGTAGCCCAGGCAGGTATGACCCTGACCCTGAGCAGTATCCTTCCTTCACCAAGAATGATGCCACAATATAGTGACAAGATGATCAGCTTTAACAATTGGCTTAATTTCTGGTGTCATTCAAAGGGGATCCAGTGCCCGTCTTCCTGGGATGACATGCTCGACAAGCCACGCTGCTGAGGGCTTGCACCTGTCACCCTGGGATTCGGATATTGGCTAAGGCTCTTGCCACCCCCATAGTGCCTTTTTTTAGGCAAGGCTCAAATTCTAAACCTACCACCCTAGAAAACAAAAACGTGAAGAAACTAAGGGTAATGCTGCTCAATGCCAGAAGTCTAAATCTCAAAATGCACTCGAGGCCCTTCTCAGTATGGAGAACATCGATGTCTGTGCTGTGACTGAAACCTGGTTCAAGGCTCCTGAGAGCACCCCGGCAGTATCAGGTTTCATCTCATATCATGCGTTCTTCAAAACCGGACCACACCACAAAATGAGGGTGTATCCATATTCATCAAGGATACCCACACCTCCAGGTTGGTGTACGCGACAAGCATCGAAACCATCCAGGTGCAATTAACCATAGGCAAAACTGCTCTACAATTTGTAGCATGCTACAGGCCACCCTCTCAAACTCAGGAAACCCACACAGCCTTCCTGAAGACACTGGAGGGTATAAATGTATCACCAAACGCCATCATATTGGGTGATTTCAACTACCCGAATATAGACTGGGAACATTACTCGAGCCCAAACCTTCTAGCCCAAAGGTTCCTGGAGTTCATAAATTCAAATGCCATGGAACAGCTAGTCACCGTCCCCACAAGAGGAGAAAATATACTAGATCTCATCACGAACATGGGGACAAAATGCTCCACACCGGAAGTATATCCCTCATTGGTGAGATCAGATCATAAACTAATCTCACTAGAAATCCACATCGCCACCCCAAACAAAAGACCACAGTGAAGAACTTCTCTAAAGCAAACTTCACACTACTCAAGACAGGTGTGGTATCCTTCAAGGCCCCCGAGCCAATGGAAACCACAACCCAAGCTGTGGAAGCCCTTACAAATGCCTTCTATGAACACCTTCAGGACTGCATGTGTCAGGCAATCCCAAATAAAACCAAGACTCTTTCCACCAAGGGCAAACGTCCAGTCTGGTGGACCCCAGCCATAAACAAACTTTACAATAAGAGGAGAAAGCTATTACATGATAGAGCAAAATCCCAAAAAGGGAAGGCATCTTTGATCAGCACTAGCAAGAAACTACGATTCCTCATAAAATCATCCAAGGCCAACTTTGAGAGAAAAATTGCCATAGATTCAAAAGACAATCATAAGGCCTTCTTCAGCTATGTCAGAAACCTGGGTGGAAACTCCCAGATATGCTCAGAATTAGTCCAAATGATACAAAATCACTGAACCCACAGACCTTGCCAACATACTGGCAGACAGGTTCAGCGCAAACTTCACCCTCTCCCCAAAAGGAGAGATAACTATCCCAACTGAGAGTAGCCTCCCAGACATCTCAAATGCACAGGTGAAAGCTGCTCTCTCTAAAGCTAAACACAGCATCAATGGGACGGATGGGGTCCCGGCTGTGCTACATGAACTCAATGAAGAACTAAACCCGCACATAAGGCAGCTGTTTAATCTTAGCCTCACCACAGGATATGTGCCAAAGGAGTGGCATACGGCAACTGTGGTCCCACTCCACAAAGGCGGTGCCTCTACGGACCCTGGTAATTACCGCCCCATAAGCTTAACAAGCCTGGTCTGCAAAGCTATGGAGAGGATCATAATGGAACTCATAAACAAGGACATAGGGGACTTGCAGACCTTGGACCCAACCCAGTTTGGCTTTGTCAAGGGCAGATCTTGCCTTTTGAACTTGGTTGACTTCTTCGAAACAGTCACCAAGGCCATTGATGAGGGAAAGGCAGTCCATACAGCCTACCTTGACCTTGCAAAAGCTTTCGACACAATACCCCACTCTGGTATTATAGCCACAATCCTCCTATGTTTGCCTGCACTGCTGAAAAGTAGATGCCGAACAAGAGGGGGCCCAGGACTGAGCCCTGTGGGACACCGCTTATGACCGGCTTAGTCTGACATGGCACCAGCAACTCTAACCCTGTGGGTTCTGTCCTTGAGCCAGTTTGCAACCCATCTTGTGACATATGGGTTTACATCTAAGCTGGTGAGCTTTTCTATGATACCCGAGTGGGGTATTGTGTCGAAAGCTTTTGCAAGGTCAAGGTAGGCTGTGTGAACTGCCTTACCCTCATCAATGGCCTTGGTGACTGTTTCAAAAAAGTCGACCAAGTTCAAGAGGTATGATCTGCCCTTGACAAAGCCGAATTGGGTAGGATCCAGTGTCTGTAGGTCCCCTATGTCTTCATTTATGAGTTCCATTATGATCCTCTCCATAGCTTTGCAGACCAGGCTTGTTAAGCTTATGGGGCGGTAATTACCAGGGTCCATAGAAGCACCGCCTTTGTGGAGTGGGACCACAGTTGCCGACGCCTCTTTGGTACGTATCCTGTGGTAAGGCTAAGATTAAACAGCAGCCTTGTGTGGGTTTAGTTCCTCCTTGAGTTTGTGTAGCACACAGCCGGGGACACCATCCGGTCCCATTGATGCTGTGTTTTTAGCTTTAGAGAGCAGCTCTCCCCTGTGCATTTGAGGATTGGGAGGCTACACTCTGCTGGGATAGATATTTCTCCTTTTGGGGGGGGGGGGGGAGAAATTTTCACTGAACCTGTCTGCCAGTATGTTTGCAATGTCTGTGGGTTCAGTGATTTTTGTATCATTTTGGACTAATTCTGAGCTTATCTGGGAGTTTCTACCCAGATTTCTAACATAGCTAAAGAAGGCCTTATGATTGTCTTTTGAGTCCTTGGCGATTTTTCTCTCAAAGTTGACCTTGGATGATTTTGAGTGATCATAGTTTTTACTAGTATTGATCAGAGATGTCTTCCCTTTTAGGGATTTTGCTCTATCTTGTAGTAGCTTTCTCCTCTTGTTGTAAAGTTTGTTTATGGCTGGGGTCCACCAGATCGGGCGCTTGCCTTTGGTGGAAAGGGTCTTGATTTTATTTGGGATTGCTTGATCCATGCAATCCTGGAGATGCTCGTAGAAAGCATTTGTAAGGGATTCAGCAGCGTGGGTTGTGGTTTCCAATGGCTCAGGGGCCTTGAAGGATACCACACCTGTCTTAAGAAGTGTGAAGTTGGCTTTGAGAAGTTCTTCACTGTGGTCTTTTTGTTGGGGTGGGGCGGATGTGGATCTCCATTGAGATTAGTTTATGGTCTGATCTCACCAATGAGGGATATACTTCCGGTGTGGAGCATTTTGTCCCCATGTTTGTGATGATCAGGTCTAGTATATTTTCACCTTTTGTGGGAATGGTGACAAGTTGTTCCATAGCATTTGAGTTTATGAACTCCAGGAACCTTTGGGCTAGGGTATTGGGGCTTGAGTAATGTTCCCAGTCTGTTTGGGTAGTTGAAGTCACCCAATATGATGGTGTTTGGAGAGACATTTATACTCTCCAGTGTTTTCAGGAAGGCTGTGTGGGGTTCCTGAGTTTGAGAGGGTGGCCTGTAACATGCTACAAACTGTAGAGCAGTTTTGCCTATGGTTAATTGCACCTGAATGGTCTCTGATGCTTCGTGAGTTGCCACCAGCCTGGAGGTGTGGGTATCCTTGATGAATATGGATACACCCTCCTTTTGTGGTACGGTCCGGTTTTGGGGCCGAACGCATGATATGAGGTAAAACCTGATAGTGCCGGGTGCTCTCAGGAGCCTTGAACCAGGTTTCAGTCACAGCACAGACATCGATGTTCTCCATACTGAGGAGGGCTTCGAGGGCGTGCATCTTGAGATTTAGACTTCTGGCATTGAGCAGCATTACCCTTATTTTTTTTCCATTATTCTTTTCTAGGGGCGTGGGTTTAGAATTTGAGCCTTGTCTAAAAAGGCAATATGGGGTGGCAAGAGCCTTTGCCAATATCCGAAACCCAGGGGTGACAGGTGCAAGCCGCCTCAAGCAGCGTGGCTTATCAAGCATGTCATTCCAGGCAGACAGACATTGGATCCCCTTAGAGTGACACCAGAAATTAAGCCAATTATTAAAACTGATCATTTTGTCTCTGTATTGTGGCATCATTCTTGGTGAAGGTAGGATACTGCTCAGGGTCAGGGTCATACCAGCCTGGGCTACATAATCTGAGAGCTCCTTTATGTCTCTTTTCATGTAGTCCAGGGAGGTACGTCTCAGGTCATTCACACTGGCATGGACAATGACTGAGTCATACTTGTACTTGCTGTGGAGTGACCCGAGTGCTTGTGTTGTGTGGCAGATTCTAGCGCCCGACAGGCAGCTTACTGTGACCCTTTCCTTGTTAAGTCTGGTGAGTGGGACGTCAGTGTGTCTGACTCTGGAGTCACCTATGACAAGTGTGTCTGGCATTGTGTTTGGCCTTAAGGGCTGTGACTGATTTGCACACTGACTTTGTGATCTATGTGTTGCTTGTGTTATGTCATGAGGTGGCAGTTGTTTGGGTGTCTGCTTTGGAGGCCTCTGCTGTTTTGGTAGATATTTGATCAGTGCCTCCGAGTAAGTCTTTGTGTGTTTATGCGTTTGATTTGTAGTTGTGATAGTTCTATGTGAGACTGGGTTTATGTACCTTCTCCTCCTGTCTGGTTTTGCCAGTCCTGAGTTGAGAGAGCTCAGCCTCCAGTTTGGCCGTATAGTTGCATCTCTCGCATGTATTTGTGTTTTGTGGGAGGAGGAGAGGGTTGTCTGTGTACATGAGGCAATTGTAACATTGCCTCAATATTCCCAGATTCACCAGCTGAGCAGGAGAGGACGCTAGCAACTGACCCTTTGACATGCTAGAAGAAATGAAAAAGTTTGCTGTGTAACCGAGTCAGAAAGGACCTATAGGGAAGAGCTATAATCAGGACTGCAGCCAGCTGGGGAGTGTGTCCGGGTAGTATGTGACAAGGATGCCAAAGGAGTTGAAACATAAGGTGTACAAAATGGGTGTTGTGACCAGTACTATTATGTGGTACAGAAACCTGGACAGTAATGGCAGAGTAGTTGAAGCTAGAGGTGATGGAAACTGGCGATAAGATGCACACTGTGGAACAGAAGAAGAAATGGGGACATCCAAACAAAAAGCCAAAGTACCTCCAGTTGCAGAGAAGGTCAGAAAGAACAGATTACAGTGGTTGGGACACATGTGCAGAGAACCTGGTGAAGATTTGAGACTGTCAGGATGAGAAAAGTAGGGCATACAACAGAGATGGATTGTGTGAGAAGACCTGTGATTGTCATGACTATTGAATGACACTGAAATGACAGATGGCCACATTTGATAGAATATCCCAACCCAAATGTAAGAGATGGGGTGGGGGGTGATGTGTACCGTCTGGCCCTTTATTAAATTCTTTCTTTGAAAGAAGGGATGGCAGCTTGTGAAATGTTAAAAATGTATTAAAAGTTAATTTTCTATACATAAGGGATTGGTAACTGTTGTATTTCATAATAGTTGCATCTTGAGTTAACTAATCTTCATAATTTTAAATGGGATTGTATTCAAAGACTACATCATGTATGCTTACCGGCGCCACTTGTCCATCAGTGAAGTAAGAACATAATGTTCCCAATTGCAAAGCACAGTGTTGGCATAAATGGCTGCTGCTGCTGCTGTATCCATAGCCACACCTAAAGTTGTCGATTTATTCTCAGTCAGAGCAAATAACACAAGGTCAGTAAAAATCTAATATCCTTATTAGATAACTTGAAATATGAAGATACTGATTGGTGAAAACAAAAAGTTAACAGGTCTTTTTATATCTGAAGTAACCAGAATTGAAAATGATTATAAACCACTTTTAGACAAGACTGGGAAAATGCCCTAAATCCTTAAGAGTGTGTTCTTGCAACTGAAAAAAAAAAAAACTTGATCAAGGGAAAATTGCCAGTGATTCAGTGTTTTGTAGTCATTTTGCCACTGGTTCAATTATTTCTCATTGGCTGTCTCAGAATGCCAAATATTGGCTGGAGTTATGAATGGTTTCACTTAAAAATATTCTAGCAGTTCATGTAAATAACAATTTTGGCATAATATGTTAATTTCATTCTTTGCCATCTGATGGCTACTTTCATTAACAAACTTGACACATTAGAACAATAGTACACACAATAAGAACAATGCACCAAATTTGTTTCATAATATGCAGTGCCCCCTTGATGAAAGAAATTTATTAATAGAACTTCTTGGTCTGGCTTCCCTTCCAAACGTTCAGGTAATTGTAAAGAAGGATTTGGTGTCTTGATATCTCTCATTTCATTACAGTTCTTTTCAAATGACAGTTTAAAATTCCAGTTACAAATCATTAGTAGATCCTGTAATTGTAATGTCTTCCAGTTTTGATGGAGCAAAGTCCAGACCCTGACCTATTGGATAACTTGAAGTGAGTTATTGTAACGGTTTAATATTTGCATTTTCTTCTCTCAGATTACCTCATCCATAGATGATGGTGCTTTTGTAGTCAGTTTTTCGTATTGAAAGAGCTTTTCAGTCTTTGTACTGGCTACATGAAATGTTTACTTCCTCCTGTCTATGTCTCTGCTTGGCCATGCATTGCACCAAATGCTGAACTGCCTGGCATTGGAAGGTCCAAAGTTGTACATTGCTTTACTACCCCTTTGGATCCCAAAAAGGGAGGGAATTTCAAAAATGTCAGGACTGAATCACTTGCATTATTACATTGTACATCAAAGACCAATCTCCATTAGTGTTACTTGTATCTTTAAAATTAGGTTGTGGATAAGCATTTAGTACTTTAAAAATCTCTAACCAGCTTCTTTTCTTTGTTCTTTTACTCCTTTCTTTTTTTTTTTTTTTTATTTGAAAATGGTGGTATTTATCCATGCACTCTTAAAACAGAACATTGATTGTGGTTGTGTTGGTTAAACTAATAAATGTTTTTCTGTTATTGATCATAGTTTCCTCATACCTAGCAATAATTCATGATTTAACAACCAGAGTTTTATCTACATTGCTGAAGCATATGTTGAAAGCCTTTGTGCATCTCACAATGTGTGTACTAATTATTGTGTTGTAACTTTTTGTGATGAAGTCGTCTAGGTTGTATTGGCAGTATATGCCCCCAACTAATTTGAACCGTCTTGGATTGGGAGTTGAAAATTTGTAGGTAACATATGTCCTTGTTAGTTCCATAATGATTCTTTCCATGCCCTTATCTATAAGGCTGGACTGTCTTGTGCAAGGGGAAGACTGTTGCTATCCTTCATTCATCTGATATGACTCCTGTTTGGAAGCTGATATTGACTAGCCTCTGTAGGGTGTCTGTCTTCTCAGACTGACCAGTAGGCAGCCTGGCATGTTCTGCCCCACAGAAGTAGTGATGATCATCATATTGATCCCTGTTGCACTGGCCTTGGCTTTAACTATATGGGTTATATCTTGCCAGGGATATAACAGCTGGCCAGCTTCTAAAGCCTCAGGGCATCTTCCACACACCCGAACTGGCGGGCAGCTTGAGCTGAGCAGTTTGGGTGCCAAGCCCTCAAAGAACTTTACTGCTCTTTTTTTCTGGGGAAAAGAGGCACCCTACCAGTACCACAGTTGGCCTTTAGTTCCTTTCTGGCAGGTTTTCTGAGTGGACGGGTTCCCCCTAAGGGGACCTAATTATATGCTTTTACTACATTGATTTTTAAAGTATTAACTTTTTATTTTGCAGATAGAAAGTGGTCCCTTTTAAGAATTCCAGTATTTCTTTACCTTCTGTTTCCTTTGTGGGACAAATATTTTTAGCTTCAGCTATTGTGGCAGCCTTATTTACGAAGAAATGTACTGCTTATGTCGTCAAAAGTTAAATTTAATAAATTGAACTTTGAAAGCGCCTATAAAAGTTTAGGATGAGGCAGTGTTTTGTTTAGGCCAGGGTGACTATGGGGCATGTAGTACTTGTGTTTACATTGTGACAACTTTCCTTCCTTTTGTTTTTGTTAGACGGATTTTATGTCTAAGATGTTTCTCACGAGATTTTGTGTGTTTGTGCATTACGTTTTTTTGGAGGACTTTGTGTGTGAGGGGAGTAGAAGTGCTGTTTGTGTAAACTAACAATTTGCCTTCCAGCCTATTCCATCAATTCTAGCCACATCTAATGCATTATTCTGTCAGAGCATGGATACTCCATTCTTCTTTGGTCCATTTTCCGGAGTTTCTGGGGGGGAGCTTGCTAGAGTGCCCCTGTAGACTTTTTGCAAGGTCCGTTTTTACTTCATTTAATGATGGGTGAGTCTGTAGTGAAACCACCAACGACCAGCAAGAACGATCGTGAACACACAGTAATGAAGATATAATTTATTCTCCAAATCCAGACCAGTTTCGGCTATTCAGCCTTTATCAATGGATACAAAAAAATATTTTGAGTGAAATAAAGCAGCCTGCATTGATACTGATCTCCGATTACTTGGAAGCAGTGGTACAGCACCACCTAGTGGATGGAGTGTCAAAATGCATATACATCTTGTTGCAAAGCATACGACCAGTGACATTAAATGCCAGAAATATGGATGTTAAATCATATTTTCAAAGATAAAAATCAAAGCTTTGGAAAGAATCATCATATGTGCATACAGATTCCATAGTGATAAACCAATAACATAATCTATGTATATTTATATGTACATACATTGGTATTCAAAAACAAAAAATGGTGCATCTATATACAACTAGTATATATATTTTTTTAGTGTGATGTCTACATGTTAAGAACAACAATAAAAAATAATGATCCTATAACATATTACAAAATAGGGTAAAAATTTTTTTAGCCTCATCAGCTATAATATTCATTATAATGATTTGAAGTAATCTCCTTGTGAATAATACAAAATCATCATTGTAATCATACAATACCCAATGTTTCAAGCCATCATAACAGATACAAATACAAATCCGTGCATATACATGTTTGTATCCTAAAAAAAATTTTTTCCCATGCTTTGAGTATAATATAAATAGTGGTAGGCCTAACTACCATTGAATGGTTCGTACTAATTCTTGATCTGTATAAGTATTTAATATTGTAACCATAATTATTAAATCATCCAGTATTATATGAAACTCACAGATGGTCATTCAGACCTGGGGGAAGTAGACATCCAAGGTTGGTGATCCAATATTGTTCCTTATGGTTTAAAGTGGTGTGCCAACCTTGTTGGTTGTTCCTATGTCCCTGAATTTTGTCAATGATCATGAACATAAACTGAGCATTGGGATGTTGTATCGTATGTCTGTACAAAGCATTTGTTTCTTTTTTGTTCCTGATGTCACTACTATGTTCTGTCATCCTTATTCTAAGAGATCTAGAAGTTTGACCAACATAGAAGGCTTTACATTGGCAGGTAGCTAAGTAAATAATCCATGTACTGCTACAATTTCCAAACACCCTTGTTTTAAATGCATGATTGGTGTTGACACTGGTAAATTCGTTTAGTGTACTGACTTGTAGGCAGGAGCAGCAATGACCACATGGAAAAGTACCAATTAATTTATCTCCACTAGTAGTGGTCTGATGATGTACTGCTCCTCCCCCTTCTCTATTTTTGTAATGTGAAAATAGCCATCCCAAATTCTTGCCTCGTCTGTATGACATCTGACACTGAGGGCCTAATATTGTCCTTAAACTGTCATTAGCCAAAAGAATTTTCCAGTTGGAATTCAATATATCCCTGACAATTTGTTGGTTCCTGCCATATGTGGTAACAAATCTCAAGATAGATTCCTGATGAACATGCCCTGATTTTTTTGTATTGTAACAATGTCCTTCTATCTATGGTGTTGCTCCATGAGCTAGCTTGATATATGTCCATGTCTCTATATAGTCTGTCTTGAAATCTATGGTATAAATCTTGTCTGGCATGTTCAAATTCCTCCTGAGATGAACAAATACGTCTAATACGCATACATTGAGACTTGGGGATGTTGCGGATGGTGTGGTTCGGGTGCATACTGGAAGCATGTAACAAAGTATTGTATTGAGGGTATTTTCTGAATGTTTTAGTACTTAGTGTCATCTTTATTATGGTAAACCGTAACCTCCAAAAAGTCGATAGTACTAATGTTACTTGTAACTGTAAACTCAATACCCCAAATGTTACCATTCAGGTAATCCATGAATTCCTGTAAATATACTTCATCCGTCTTCCACACCATCCAGCAGTCATCCAAATATCGTCGCCAGATATCGATTTCCACCATGTAAATGTTATGTGATTTGTCATATATCATACATTCTTCAAAATAGGCCATGAATAAATCCGCATAAATGGGTGCAAAGGAAGCTCCCATTGCTGTCCCTTGTAACTGCCAAAAGCATTCTCCATGGAAATAAGACATTTTTGTTTAATACATGTTCTGCCATGCAGACGGAGGATATAGGTTTGTTCTCTCCAGCCAGTATTGCAGGGATTGTAATCCCACCCAGTGTGGAATGCTTGTGTATAAAGATTTAACATCCAACGTGCACATTAACCAGTCTGGTTCTAGCTCTGTATCCTGCAAAATTTGTAAAAAGTGCGTGGTGTCCTGTAGACGGGCCCCCTAACCGATGTTAGAAATGCTGATAATGGTTCAGTCAAGGACCCTATCCCTGATACAATGGGTCTACCTGGGGGGGTTTTGAAATAGACTTATGTATTTTTGGAAGAAGATACAAATTTGTTTCTGTGGGTCCTTTACAGTGAGATGTTTAACTGTATTTTTTGTTATGATACCCTCATCCTCTGCTAGTTTAAAAAAAGAAATAGACTCTTTTCTTAAAGACCCCAGTCGGGTTGATGTACATTTGCATATAACACCTAGTGTCTGCTAACTGTGTTTTCCCCTCATCAAGGTATTCCCCAATGTTCATAACCACCACGGCACCTCCCTTGTCTGCAGGCAAAATGGCAATCTCGCGATTATGCCTTAATTCCTCCAAGGCTACCTTTTCCATGGGTGACATATTCTGGCCCAGAATGTATGAGTCATTGTGATGAAAATGTAAATCCCTAAGTACAGATTGTTGGAAAATAGAGACATGTTTGTTCATGGGCGGTTGAAAGACTGATTTTAAAAATTTGAAATCAAGTGATCTTTGAGAGGTGTTATCTGAAAAGAATAATTTCAAATTCAGGTTACGACAAAAAGACAAAACATCCTTAACAATGCTATGTTAATCAATGAAGAAGCTGGGAATAAAACCAAGTCATTTATTTAGTAATGTAGTTTGTACATCTGTCAGTTGAACATTAGAAAGGTTCAAAACATTATGAAACTCAAATTCTGTCAATTCAACATTGTTTGTATCCGTCCTTCCATGGAATTGGATCTTTTTCCTATATTTGTTCTTGCGACCCCCTCGTTGCTTGTTTGTATGTCTAAAGGGTACTGAACATTAGTTTTTTTGCTTCTAGGTGATTCTCGATAGTTATTACAGTCATTATCTGTGCATGATGAGTCTTCCCCTGAAGTACTAACTAAAGTCTTGTCAGAGGATTTCAGGATAGACCTTGGCCTTTTCTTAGGTTTATTTCCTGGTGTCCTTTGACCAAAATCATAAAATCTCAGTTTTCGATGTATCAAAAGGACGACCCCTTTGGTAATCAGTGCAGTCCCTATTAAACTTATGTATTTTCCTATCTTTAGTTAGTTGGTCAAAATTAGCCAAATCTTTGGATAATTTGCTAACCAAAGTGGCATATGTTGGTTGTGATTCATATTTTTTTAAATTCTTCACATGAAGCTTTTACTTCCATTAAACAAATATCCACCATTCTCTCATAAGAAGAAGCAAGGATCTTTACAAACATCATTGATTGTTGAAGAGCTTGGTTCATTTCTTTGGTCAGCCTGTCCTCCGACCTACTGACCAAAGGCTGTAACTTGACTCTTAGTCCTCTTGGTGTAATATCCTTGTTAATATATGCCTTAAAAAGTCTGAGATGCCATATATTGGCCCGTAAGTTTTTAAGATCCTTATTAAATTTGTTGAAGGCCATTTCACAGCCGTTGCTAGTATTAATATTTGAGCCACTCTGATTACTGCTTGACATGCTATTCATATCAAATACTCCAATGTCATGCCGATCAGCACATAATCTCGTTAGTAATTGCTCCAAATCAATTTTTGAAATGTATTTATATATTTTGACCAACTAGAAACAAATTCTGTTTCAATCAATATATCCAAATTGGTGATAGTTCAACACTAAGAACCTGGGTGTCAATAAAAAATATATGAATATTGTCCAAAAATTACACTAATATATTTGGTCAAAGAACACAACTAAGGAATAAACCGTACTCATAAATCATAAACATCCACATTTATCTATATATGTGTCTATCAGTATGTCTGCATTATACTTAGCACGTATATGTTTTTGAAAACAATATATACACTATATTCAGAATGCAATGCTGAGTAGGCTTGTTCCTGCTAAATAGTATACAAAAATATACTATTATTCATCATATGACATATGACAATTGAGCTTTTGAAACCCCTTGGCACATGTTTCCCTTTCCAGAAATTTCAACACTAACTAGTCCAGGTAGTACATATGACAACCTAATCCAAATGTTAACTAGAAATACAATTTCAAAGCGATAGCTTTTCACACATTTACATGATTGACAAGCATGGTTGTTCATACTCAAAAATAAAGTGAAGGTAATATACCCTACTACACTTCCATTTAGCTGTTATGAATAGAATTAACTTTTCATTGGTCAAAGTACACTGCACTGCTATAAATCCATTCCTGTTACATATTCCAAACCAACCATGGCATCAATAGTTTGTAAATATACACACATGCACTAGTAACTGTGGTAAATGGGACACTTCAATTGTAGTATCAAATTCTTACACTCTATATAAAAAAGGATGTATCCCACTTTATAAGACAAACCTATCACAACATATAGCTGATGTTATTATAATATTGCAATTGCATATATACCAGGACTTTAAGGATGTAGCATTTAGTCAACCATTTACTAATACATTTCAAGATCCTATAAATCTCAAAAGTTAGTCAAAATGATGTTTTCACCAGTTACAATCCATTAACGATAATCCAAATGCCTTCCATTATTTTCCGATTTATCAGCCTGTAATCCACCAGTACTGCCAACCTCTAACCACACCAATGCAAAAAAGATTGCGAAATGTTACTTAATGGTTAATATAAAGTGAAACTAAAAGTTTAGATTTGTGTCCTGCCAGAGTTATTCCTGAGTTTGTAGGCTTGTGATCCACAAAATATTGAATCCAATGGGTGGAACGCTGTACCCGAATATGCACAGAAAAAAGTTACCAAACCGCTACCACAGAGCAGTAGAATGAACCTCCGTAATTCGCTTTAGGCCCCCAGGCTTATCCACATGTCAACCGAAGCGCTCTCAAGGTAATCCTTCTCTGGTCGAAATGCTAGTTCCCCATCCACTTAGAACTAAACAATTGCCCAATATGGTTAAAGCTTAACAAAAAATATAACATCCACTGCTTCACGAAGAAAAAATGACTGAAAAAATACCAAAAAGATGCCAAAAAAGACGCTTCCAACACAGAAATGCTGTGTCACTATCGAGAACCACCAGCGAAGCCAAGAACGTCAACAGCAAACAATATGCTCCGCAAGGATGGCGTGCAGGGTCAAACCAACAATGTAAAACCACCAACGACCAGCAAGAACGATAGTGAACACACAGTAATGAAGATATAATTTATTATTTCTCCAAATCCAGACCGGTTTCGGCTATTCAGCCTTTATCAATGGATACAAAAAAATATTTTGAGTGAAATAAAGCAGCCTGCATTTATACTGATCTCTGATTACTTGGAAGCAGTGGTACAGAACCACCTAGTGGATGGGGTGTCAAAATGCATACATCATCTTGTTGCAAAGCATACGACCAGTGATATTAAATGCCAGAAATATGGATGTTAAATCATATTTTCAAAGATAAAAATCAAAGCTTTGGAAAAAATCATCATATGTGCATACAGATTCCATAGTGATAAACCAATAACATAATCTATGTCTATGGCGTCTATGTATATTGGTATTCAAAAACAAAAAATGGTACATCTATATACAACTAGTATACGAGTCTGTAGTGACCAGCATCCCTGGTGTAGACCTTTTGGTCACCATGAACCAGATATCAGCCATGTCCTCCATCTGTTAGTGCCAGATAGGGCATGGGGAGATACTATCCTTTCTGGGGGTATGGAGATTTTTGCAGGGCTTGCTGCTGGATGTGTCAGTGGGGAAGAGTCATGTGGGGATGACTATTCCTTCTACAAGTCTGTCTTCTCATATGACTGTAAAGAAAAAAAAAATTTCTCTTTCTGATGAGTAGCAATGTTTATCTATAAGAAAAAAGAAGTTTCATACCTCAGCAGAGAGGCTGTTGCAGGCGATCCAGGTACACTGTATGCAGTACTACTTCAAGTAGGTCAGCCTAACTTTTCCTAAGGAAGACTTGTCTGATGTGGACAGACAGGGCTATGGCTCCTGCAGATGTCCTTCAAGGATGCATCTGCAGTCATAACATATGGGTTGTCCTGCCTCAGGCAGCCCTTCGGTCGGCCGGATTCCAAAGTCTGGGTCTGGCCTCGGCTGATGTCGCACTTCACCCGACGTCATAGCTCCTGGGGTATAAAGGCATCAGCGGACGCCGTTTTCCTCAGTCTTTCTTGCCGCGCGGTGCCCGAAGCAGAAGCTGTTCGCAAGTGCCGGTCAGTCAGATCCAGAGATTTCTACTACCGAAGACTTCTAAAAAAGCTAAGTACCCCTTTGGGGACTCTTTCTTGCCTCAGCCGATGTCAGACAAAGTAAATAATTGTTTAACTTGTGGGAAACAAATACCTCATAAGGATTTCCACTCTTACTGCCTTCCTTGCTTAGGCCCAGACCACGACGTATCAGCTTGTTTAGCCTGTGCTTCCTTCAACCGACGGACACTCAGACATCGGTCGGAGTTTGCAGAAGTTTTTTGGCTCCACTTTTGCATATAAAATGCCGTCGGAAACTCCGACTAGACATTTAGCTAAAAAACGCAAGGAAAAGGACCGACACTCGCGGCCCGCGGTTTCGGCTGAAACCACGGTTAGGCCTACCGCGAGTGTCTCGGTTCTCCCATCGGCCGAAAGCATGCCTCCAGTAACCGAGGCCACACAGGCCATTGCTAAATCGGCTACAGAAATTACTGCTGAAGAAGCAGGCACACAAAATTTGTCTGACACTATTCCGTTGGAAATCTCTACTCCTGCACGTGGGGCAGCTAGACCCCCTGCTTCTATGTCTATCAAGGCCTTTTCCAGGGCTAAAGCTGCCAAACTTTCTAAGGCCTTACCTACAAAAGCTCCCTCTCACAGGCCTACCTCAAGTTCCCAGATTCTCAGCCTTGCTGAGGACCTTATTTCTCTGATAAGGGGATCCCAACCTCACCCAGACAGGGCCTCTCAACCCCCTCCTGATAAGAGGCCTAGGACTGAACCCCCTGAACCTCTCTCCTCGGACTATTCCTCGGATGGATCAGATTTATCAGACCATCAGGAAGGCCCATACACACCTTATGAGGATTCTGATGCAGAAGACTCCATTCCTTCTACTTCACCTCCAGAAGAATTTTCATTTGGGGAAACCCTACACTCAATGAGGGAACACTTCAAATGGCAGGGTCAGGATTTTTCTGATTCTAGGAAAAGGCTAAGGACTTTTTTACACTTACCACATGCCTTTAGCCATACCACCTGTACTATCAGTTGTTGATGATGCATATAATGATGCCAGTACTGCCCCTGATTCTCTTCCTCCGGCCCCTACCAAACCTGACAGATACTACAGGGTCCCGGACTCTCACTACCACTTGTATAAGGCTCATGCTGCAGACCCAGAAACCATTTCTCAGGGCCCCAAAGGTGTTGCAGCTGCCTCTGCCAAAAACCCACTTCCCTCTGAAAGAGAATCTAGAGCATTAGAGAGATGGGGTAAAAAGGTTTATACATCTGCTACTCTTTCTGCCAGGGCTTTAAACTGTCAATTTCACATGATACAGTACCAGGAATTTTTGTTAGACCAGTTGAATAAAAAGCTGGCCTCTCCTGAACCTATAGACCGTAAGTCCCTTCAGGATTTGGTACATAACTCTCAGCAGGTCAGTAATCACTTCTTAAAATGTGGCTATGATGCACTGGAGGCTTCTTTTAGATCAGCTATGACTGGAGCAGTGATTCGAAGGCATGCCTGGTTAAAAGAACAATCCTTACCAGACAATGTTAAGTCTAAACTCCTAGATGCTCCTATGGAGAAGCAAAGTTTGTTTGGCTCCCCTGCACAGGAGGTTCTAAAGAAAGTGGAAGAAAAAGCAAAATCTGTCCAAACAGTCAAGGATTTTTTGCAGGTCCAACCTCCGAGGTTTAGCAGAAATTGGCCTTCAAAGAATTGGTCCTTTCCAGACACCTCCAGAGCACAGAGAGGCCGAAATAGATGCCCAAGAGGCAGAAGTCAATCAAGGGGTGCCTACAGGGGTCGTCAGTGGCAACCTGCCAACCAGAGAAGTGCCGCCACAGCTGCGACTACAACCACTTCCACAGGACAGACACAATGACTTGGCTCTGATTCCGCCTACCAGGGAACAACTGGAAGCACCCTTGGGCGGAAAGCTAGCTTTATTTTCAAAAAACTGGCATTGCATTACAGGAGACAAATGGACTTTACAAACAATAGACAAGGGCTACAGGTTTCACTTCCACATTAATGCCAAACCTTCCACCAAGCCAAAAATCAGAGGCTCTAAAACAAATCATCAGCTTACTAAGGATGAGAGCAATAAAAAAAGGTACCATCTATGGAACAAGGCCAAGGATTTTACTCCAGACTATTCCTTGTACCAAGAAAAGAAAATCAATGGAGGCCTATTCTCGACTTGTCTGCTCTGAACACATATCTCGTTGTTCCAAAATTCAAAATGCTGACCCTACAGCAACTTCTTCCCATGTTGGGCAAGGAGTCTTGGCTGGTGACTCTGGATCTCAAGGAGGCATACCTGCACGTCCCCATACGA
This sequence comes from Protopterus annectens, assembly GCF_019279795.1. Lineage (NCBI taxonomy): Eukaryota > Metazoa > Chordata > Ceratodontiformes > Protopteridae > Protopterus > Protopterus annectens. The sequence continues at coordinate 269,622,374 of NC_056749.1, forward strand.
CCAGATTGCAGAAGACACCTCAGATTTCTTGCAGGATCAGAGCATTATCAATTCTCAGCATTGCCCTTTGGCTTATCTACTGCGCCCAGAGTATTCACGAAATGCCTGGCATCAGTAATTGCTCATTGCAGGCTTCAGGGAATTCAAATTTACCCATACCTGGACGACTGCCTAATACAAGCGGACAACAAGACAAAATTAATAAAGGATTTGGCCAATGTCATACAACTGCTGCAAGCCTTGGGATACACGGTCAACATTCAAAAGTCAAGACTAGTGCCATCCCAAAGGATAACATTTTTGGGTGCAGAACTGGATACAATAACTCAGATGGCTTTTCTCACAGAGGAAAAACAAAAGCAACTACCAGTCTATTTCATGGCATTAACAACACAAACTCAGCTTACTGCAAGGAAAGTCCTGCAGGCCCTGGGTTACATGGCATCCTGCATAATACTGATCCCACATGCCAGGCTGCATATGAGAAAGTTACAATGGTACCTAAGGAATGTATGGTCTCAACACAAACACAGCCTAGAAGCCCAGATACCAATCATTCCATGTCTGAAAAAAGAATTCCTGTGGTGGGCTCAGGCCTGTCAGATAAACAGAGGATTGCCTTTCCACAAACCACATCCAAGGCAGACCATCACCATCAGACCTAGGCTGGGGGGCACACATGGAAGACACGTGTATCCAAGGCCTATGGTCCCAAGACCAGCTGAATCTACTCATAAATCTAAAGGAGATGCTGGCAGTGAAACATGCAATCGAGGCATTCAGACCATTCCTCCAACAAGGACACCTGCTGATAAGGACGGACAATACCGCAGTCATGTGGTACATCAACAAACAGGGAGGTACACACTCATACCCTCTATGCCGGATGGCAATGGACCTGTGGAACTTGGCCCTGAATCTCAACCTTCAACTGCAGGCCAGATTTGTACCAGGAAAAGAGAATTCACTAGCAGACAGCTTAAGCAGAACTACCACGGATGCTCACGAATGGATGCTGCATCCAGATATCTTCAAAACCATAACAAAGAAATGGGGAATGCCAGAGGTAGACCTGTTCACCTCCCCACACAACCACCAACTGAAGAAATTCTGCTCAAGAGTATACCACCCACTTGCCTGGAAGGTGGACTCTCTCTCTTTCAGCTGGAAGGCCCTGACAGTATATGCCTTTCCACCTCTTCCCTTGATGTACAAAGTTCTACTGAAGATCAGGGAGGAACAGCCAAAGGTAATTCTGATAGCTCCAGACTGGCCAAGGCAACATTGGTACCCGCTACTGAGAAGCATGTCTCGGACGCACTCATGGCCTCTACCTCTATGCCCCTTACTTCTAACACAGAACAACTACAAGACCCTGCATCCAAACTTGAAAATACTGCAGCTAACTGCTTGGAAAATTGCATAAAACAAAACCAACCTGATTTATCTCGGAGGGTTAAGGACATTATCTTGGAGGCTCGCAGACCCTCCACAAGGAAAACACATTCAGCCAAATGGAAAAGATTCCTCATTTGGCGTGCCGAAAAGGGAGAAAATGTCACACTGGCAAACCTAGCACACATCCTGGAATACTTAGCAGAACTGTTCCACAATGGCCTTTCCTACTTCTCCATTAAGATTCATGCATCAGCAATTTCAGCAGAGTACAACATGGATCCTCCTGTCTTCTCTCATCCTCTACTCAGGCAATTCTTGAGAGGAATCAAAAACGTAAAGCCTCCAAGGAAACCACCTCTGCCTGCATGGGATCTCAACTTTGTGCTAGAAAAATTAACACTTCCCCCCTTTGAACCAGCAGCAACAGCAGACTTACAGTTCTTATCTTGGAAAACTGCCTTTCTGCTAGCAATCACTTCAGCAAGAAGGGTATCTGAGTTACAGGCATTAATGGCAGTGCAGCCTTTCCTTATCTTCCATCAGGATAGAGTGTCTCTGAGAACCAATCCTACTTTTATGCCAAAGGTGGTCTCCAGGGTATCCTTGAACCAAGCTATACATTTACCTACATTCTTCCCCAACCCACAGAACAGGGGGGAAAAACTACTACACACCTTGGATGTACACAGACAACTACGCTACTATCTGGACAGAACTAAGGCTAGCAGAAAAACAGACCAGCTTCTAGTAGCATATGCAACAGGAGTGCAAGGAAAAGCAATTTCAAAACAGACAAATCTCAAAATGGATAGGAAATTGCATTAGATTCTGCTACTCATTTCATGGAAAGACAGCTCCTGAAAATATCAGGCCTCACTCCACAAGAGCTACAGCCACCACTACAGCTTTCCTACGAGGAGTGGCTACCAAAGACATTTTAGAAGCTGCTACTTGGAGCTCTGTGCATACATTTGCCAAGCGTTATAATCTTCCTTTATACTCCAGATCCCGAGCAGGTTTTGCAACTGCTGTTTTGCAAGGGATCTTAACTACACCATCATTATCTTAGTGCCTCCTCCCCCAGTTTGGCTATGGTATTCTACCCATATGTTATGACTGCAGATGCATCCTTGAAGGACATAGTACAGTTTTGTACCTACCATAAATGTAGATGTCCGATAGGTATGCATCTGCAGTCAGGATTACCCACCCTCCTTCCCCTCTGTGGTATTCCTTGTGTGTGTGTGTGTGTGTGTGTGTGTGTGTGTGTGTGTGTGTGTGTGTGTGTGTGTGTGTGTGTGTGTGTATATATATATATATATATATATATATATATATATATATATATATATATATTTTTTTTTTGCTTTCTACTGTTTGGAATTTTCTACATTTATCCAAATTTAGCCTTCCTAGAGGACACCTGGCATCTGGGGCAAGAAACACTGAGGAAAATGGCGTCGGCTGATGCCTTTATACCCCAGGAGCTATGACGTCGGGTGAAGTGTGACATCAGCCGAGGCCAGACCCAGACTTTGGAATCCGACCGAAGGGCTGCCCGAGGCAGGACAACCCATATGTTATGACTGCAGATGCATACCTATTGGACATCTACATTTATGGTAGGTACAAAACTGTACTTTTCTGTAGCCCAGATCTCTGTGGATAATTATTCCTTGTCTTCATATTTTCCTCCTCTGAAGAATTCTTTGTCATTTTATTGCCAGGATGAATTAAATTTTTAGGGGAACAAATGGTTGCTTCCCCTGAATTGAATGTTGTCTTGTTGTTTACCACCTCTAACACTGTCACTAGAGGAAAAATGACAATTGTCTTCAACTCGTATTCACAAACTTAAGTCCCCAATAAACGGTGCTAGCAATGTTTCTCAAACCAGTAAGCACTTTATGTGAAGTTGTATTATCTCGCCGTTTTGTTCTTACAAACGGGTTCGGAGCCGATCCCTCTGCTCAGTCAGCCGCTTTCCAAGCTCAGACTCTCAGAGAAGCTCGAGACCTAGTGGATATCCCATGATTCCCTGCTGTAACTCCCTAGATCTAGTTTGCCGCTGCAATGATCGCAAGCTCTCAAGAGTGAAAACTTTTCTTTCTTAAAAATGAGCCGATCCCTCTGCTCAGTCAGCCGCTTTCCAAGCTCAGACTCTCAGAGAAGCTCGAGACCTAGTGGATATCCCATGATTCCCTGCTGTAACTCCCTAGATCTAGTTTGCCGCTGCAATGATCGCAAGCTCTCAAGAGTGAAAACTTTTCTTTCTTAAAAATTTCTTTGATAGTCTTAAATTAGTTAGTTTTGGTAGAGTAGATTTTTTTTATAGTAATTTAGTGGTTGAAGGGTTTTTTTCTCCTTAGAAGTTGACTGGGCTCTGTCAATATATTATTATATACATGTCAAGTGTTCTGTGGAGTGTTTTTTCTAGTAGTTTAAGCTTTATAATGTATAATTATAGTAGAATACTTAAGCTTTTTTGTTGTGTTTTTTGTTGGACTTTAGTATGTCCGAAAAACAAAAGTCAGGTTTAAAGAGATGTGGTTGTGGACAGAAGATGTTTGTTACTGACAATGTGTGTATTGTCTTGGCTCTGTACATTTGCAAGAAGTCTGCTCTATCTGCCACTCCTTCAGTGCTAGAGTTCTGCTAGAAAGAAGGAAGTTGGTAGATAGAGGGCTTCTAAAACCGGATTTTCAGGCCGCTCTTGAAAAAGCTGACCTCTCTTCTAAGACGTCGAAGGGGTCTAAGTCTTCTAGAGGATCTTCGGAGCCTAAGTCTCCGGCTCTGAGTACCTCTGGCGTGATTCGAATATCTGTTCCACAGACCTCTGGACAGAGTATCAATCTGCCTGTTCGATCTCTGGTGGTGGAGCCGATTTTCGATGCACCCCAATCACCTATCCTCCAGTCAGTGCATTCTTTGGCTCCTTCGACCCATCACTCTTCACACTCCTCCAAATTATCTGATGTGGATCTGGATCGAGTGGTGAAAAGGTCATTGGAGAACCCAGCCCTTGCCAAAATGTTGTCTGCTTAGTCAAGTGACTTCGGAGCCGAATTTGCCCCTTGTTTCCTCCATTCCTCCTCCTCCTCCGAAACCCATCGAATCTTCGGAGCCGGGGCTGACGGAACCGATGCGTGGAGCCGAAGTTCGATCCTCTTCCCTCGGCTCCATCAACCTTGGTTTCTTCGGTACTGACGGAAGAACCTCGGGACCGACAGTCACTCGTCGACTCTGGTCATGAGTCGAACCGACACTTCGGTTCCGACTCTACTGCTCAGTGCTTCGGCGCAGATGTCCTCGGCCCCGTCCTCTGGTTTGGAGCGTGGGGTCTCTGTTCGGAGCGATCGACTGATCTCTTCGGAGCCAGTCGATTCTTCGAATCGGGATTCTGGTGCCTTCGATGCCATGAGGAAGGTCTTGTCTGCTAAGACCACTACTTCCTCAGATCTGTCTTTCTCTTCCCAAAGGGCCTCGTTCTACCTGTTCTCCTCAGATCCCTTCTAAGCGTCGAGATCCAGGGCCTCAGGAATCCCCTTCGGGTGACCCCTCCTCCCTAGATACTTCTCCGGAGGCTCCCACTGGAAGGAAGTGCCTAGGAAGAAACTGTGCAAGAGGAGGCACTTAGATTCCCCTCAGGAATCTCTTACATCCGATACCGACTTGGAGGAATCGGAAGGGTCCCCACGGTCCCCCTCTGAAGAGGTCTAATTTTCAGACATTCTAGAAATCCTGAAACAGAGAGGGGATTGGCAGTCCCTTGCCCCTACTGAGGATGAGTCTGTTCTCCTGAAGGCCTTTGGATCTCAACCATCCACCTCTTGGGTTACTCCGCCCTTCGATGAACTAATGGAACTAGTTGCTCGAAGGGCGTGAGAGTCTCCTGACACCATGGAACCAGTCCCTCGGAGGCCTAATAAGTTCATTACTGCACCATCAGACAAGTCCTCCTTGACAAAAGGAGTTCTGGTAGATACTATGGTGGTGGCTGCGGCCACTAAGAAAGAGATGTCGGAGTCTTCTTCTACTGTCCATCCTCCTAATAAAGATTCCAGGACTATGGACAGATATGGAAAATGCATTTTCAGTTCGGCGACATTTTCCATGAGATCGCTAAACTACCCAACTCATTTCACACGTCTTAACGAGATCTCCTCAAAGAACTAGGAGACGCTCTCCAGGGTAATGTAGCTGATGCAATCTCTGACGAGGTGAATGCACAACTCAACACCCTAAATTCCATAGTCCACTCATCCATGCGGCTCATTTCGTATGCTGCCGAAGGTTCGAGTAGAGCGGCGGGTTCAGCGATAGCTCTTACACAATCCTGGATGCGCCTGTGCTCCTTCGCGGAAGCCTTTAAGTCTTCATTTGTGAACACCCCCTTTGACGGATCGGCCTTGTTCGGTCCAAAAGTTAAGGAGATGCTTATGAGGTGTGAGCAAGAAGGAAAGACTCTATCTGCCGTCTGAGTCCGTTTTTCCACTCCAACCAGACCGTACCCCAAAGGGCAACGAAGTGGGAAAATGTGGTTCCAGAAACCTCAGGAAGCTTTCCAAAACACACCTACAGATACCTCCTCCAGTGGCAGAGGAAGAGGTCAAAATGGAAGACGCCGTCCAATCGGCAGAGGTGGTCCGCAAAACCAGGGTGACTGGGAGCAGTTCTCTGGCAAACCCTATCAGCGTTCCTGAAGGGAAGCCCGGCTGTTGTACTCTGGAGACAGTCTGGGGTCGCTTAGCTTTACACCCAAATGCCTGGCTAAACGGATTCCTGGGTGAAAAGCATCATTACCAGAGGCTACCACATTCCCTTTATAAGAAATCCCCCTGTATTTGCAAAAAGTCCAGACATTCCACCCAGTCTGAGAAAACTAGCAGAGATAGAGATTCAAAATCTTCTAGACAAGAGTCCATCCAGCCAGTCCCGGCAGACCAAAGAAAATTCGGAACTTACTCAAGGTTCTTTTTAGTGCCAAAGAAGACTGGGGACTGGAGGCCCATTCTAGACCTCAGCAGGCTCAACGCCTTTGTAAAGGAGAAGTTCCGGATGGTCACGCTGCAATCAATCCTCCCTTTTTTGTCAAAGGGGGAGTGGATGTGCTCTATAGATCTCAAGGATGCATACTACCATATCAAAATGGACAGAGCATCCAGAGATCATCTGCGTTTTCGGCTGGGAGCCAGTCATTACCAATTCAGAGCCCTGCCCTTTGGTCTCCCCACAGCCCCCAGGGTGTTCACCAAATGCATCATCTGAGACTACTAGGATTCAGAGTGTTTCCGTATCTGGACGACTGGCTCCATACCGCCACCACCAAGTATCAACTTCTGCGGACAAGAGACTACTTAATACATCTTTGTTCTCGTTTAGGTATCGCTCTAAATTTCGAGAAATCTGCATTATTGCCCTCGCAGCATATTACCTTCTTAGGAGCAGAAATAGACACAGTCAACGAAAAAATCAAGTTGCCTCAATCCAGAATTCTCACTGAGGGATCAGTTATCCCGCCCCCTAGTTCTCGACAAAGCACCGGCGTCACAGATACTACAACTTTTGGGCACAATGGCGGCGGCCTTGATAGCAGTTCCCTTAGGCTTAATGCACATGCGGATATTACAATGGCTACTTTTCGCTCAATGGTCCTACCAGAGTCTACCCTTATCATACGAGATTCGATTGACAACTCTTTGCAAGAAAGATCTCACTTGGTGGTTAATCAGCGACCAAGTGACAATCTGTAGTCCCTTTGTTCTTCCCCAACCCGTAGCCACAGTGACCATGGATGCTTCCCTGATAGGGTTGGGGGGGGGGCTTTTTCAGGGAACGATTATCCAAGGCACTTGGTCGGTTATGGAGACACATTTGCATATCAATGTCCTGGAGCTGAGAGCAGTGTTCCTAGCATTGCAGCACTTTCACAACTCTCCTCTAGGTACGATTGCTATCCAGACAGACATGTCTGTAGTCTGGAACATCAACAAACAAGGGGGAACCAAGTCCTATCCCCTATGCCGCGAGGCCCTGAGAATATGGCAGTGGGCTGTATCCACTGGACGCTTTCTGATAGCAATGCACATCCCAGGATCTTCCAACGTGATAGCCGACAGTTTAAGCAGGGCTATGCTGCTGCCTCGAGTGTGGCGGAAGAGATCTTCCTCCGATGGGGCCGGCCTTGCTGCGACCTGTTTGCTTCCACAATGAATGCCAAATGCAGTAACTACTTTGCCCTTTATCCCCCACCGGGGAACAAACCAAGGGATGCACTCGTGTATGATTGGCCCCCGGGTCTCCTATATGCCTTTCCACCGATCCCCTTAATTCCCAGATTTATTCAGAAAGCCAAAAGTCTAGGAAGGACAGTTATATTGATGGCCCCGTCGTGGCCTCTGCAAATTTGGTTCCCCTTTCTACGGAAATATCAACTGGAAGAACCGTGGATCCTGGACCCAGTGCCGGACCTGCTGACCCATTCGTCGGGAGTTCTTCATCCTTCCCTTCTCTCCCTAAATCTGACAGCTTGGCTGCTCCAATTCCCACTTTAGCCAGGTCTACTGATTTGTCCCCTGCCGTCCAGCATATCATAGTTTCTTCTCACAAACTGTCTACCAGGAAATTATACAATAGTAAGTGGAAACTATTCGTACATTGGGTTGTTCGCTGCAACATTGATCCATTTGTGGCACCACTTCATATCATTCTGGAGTTTTTATCCTCATTGTTCAATAAGGGCTCAGCAGCTGCCACCATAAGAGTACAGTTGGCTGCTATCTCAAAACTTTCATGTAGGATGTGATGGAGCTAACATTATGGCGCATAGGCTTTGTAAAGCGTTTCTAAAAGGGACCCATCACCTCAGACCACCGGTTAGACACCCTGTTTCTCCCTGGAATTTAAATCTCGTATCACAATTGATGCTTTCCCCATTCGAACCAGCCTCTTCATACCATCTGAAATTCCTTTCTTGGAAGACTATTTTCTTGGTAGCCATTACTTCCGCACGTAGAGTGTCTGAACTGCAGGCATTGTCCTCCAGACAGCCATATTTAATCTTTCACCCAGACAGAGTTTCTCTTAGAACTAACCCCACTTTCCTTCCCAAAGTGTGCTCCAGAGAGCAACCTAAATCAATCCATCGAACTTACTACCTTCTTCAGACATCACACCAACAAACTAGAATATATGTTGCATAAGCTTGACTTGCACCGGCAGCTAAGGTTCTACCTTGACCGTACTAAGGATTTCAGACTGACTGAACAGCTGTTTTTCGTTCGCTGATAACAGGAAGGGACATGCAGTTTCAAAAACCACTTTATCCAGATGGCTGGCTAACTGTATCAAATTTGTTTACGCGTCTACCGATCTGTCATTGTCCTCTGATGTTAAAGCCCATTCTACCCGGGCGGTGTCTACATCCTTGGCGTATGCTGCCAGTTTGCCTTTAGATGTTATCTGTGCAGCTGCCACATGGTCTAAGCTTCACACGTTCATCACTCACTAAAGTGGACAGGGCTTCCAGGGACAGGGCCTCCTTTGGTTCCACTGTGCTCAGGAATGTTCTCCTGTGAGCCACCCAGGATTAGGGTGCTTGGAATGCTACCTGTTTGTAAGAACAAAATGGCGAGATAGTACAACTTCACATAAAGAAGTTATGTACTTACCATAACGTTCCATGTGAGTTGTACATCTCACCTTTTTGTTCTTACATTCCCTCCCTCCGTCCCCCTCCGTGGAGAGTGATGGTTGCCTTAGCAGGGAGGTCAGTTTTTGGTCATTTTTAGATCAGCCTATCCTTGGGCAGGTTGCCTCCTTACTCTATTCCTGTTTTCTGGAATTCACGATTCAGGGGGGTTGGTACCGTTCCTTGGTTTCCTGCATTGCAGCTTGCTAGATCTGGGGAGTTACAGCAGGGAATCATGGGATATCCACTAGGTCTCGAGCTTCTCTGAGAGTCTGAGCTTAGAAAGCGGCCGACTCTGAGCCGAGGGATTGGCTCCGTACCCGTTTGTAAGAACAAAAAGGCGAGATGTACAACTCACATGGAACGTTATGGTAAGTACATAACATCTTTTTTTTCTCTCCTTGCATCTACCTTGACACCCATTCCAGCAAGTGACAAGCATGAGGGATCATCCAGCCCTCCCTCCATATACATAGAGGTAAAATATTTGGACAAATATGGTAAGATTTTTTTTTCCCCACTTCATGTATGGGATTGATGGTTCAGAATTCTGTGTGTCATAAGTTTCTCCTTTCTTATAGTTGGTTTCAGTTACCTGCCAGCCACCCTTTCTCCTGAAGGTAGTGCCGGTCTCACTTTCATTATTTCAATCATGTCGCAAGATCTAAACATGCTTTGGGAAACGTGTATGATTGTGTAGATATAGTGTCTTGGACATCTGTTTCTACTACTATGTTTTTAGGTTGTATGCTTGGGTGCATAACAAAAACATTTCTAAGGAGGAAAGTCTGAAATTTAAAATTTCCCTTTATACAGGGAGATTTTATTTGGCCCTTTTAATACTACTTTTTTCGGCTTTTCCCAGTTAGGGGTCGCCACAGGGGATCATTTGTCCGCTCATGATTGGCAGTGGAGTTTTACGGTGTTGAGTTGCCAACCCGGGCCCAACCTTCCACAGAAGGCACACACACGCACGCACTCATGACTAGGGCCAATTTAGAGTGTCCAATCCACCTACAGCATGTCTTTGGGATGTGGGAGGAAACCAGAGCACCCGGAGGAAACCCACACTACCACAGGGAGGACATGCAGACTCGGCACAGAAGGCACCCCAGCCAAGGATCGAACCGGAGAACCTCTTGCTGTGAGGTGACCATGCTAACCGCTGCACCACCATGGGATGTGGGAGGGAACCAGAGCACCCGGAGGAAACCCACACTACCACAGGGAGGACATGCAGACTCAGCACAGAAGGCACCCCAGCCAAGGATCGAACCGGAGAACCTCTTGCTGTGAGGCGACCATGCTAACCGCTGCACCACCATGGCTCTAATACTATGATCTTTAAACAATTTGGTGAGAGGGGGAAATTTGATTCAGGGGTTTTCTGAAATCCCCCCCCCCTGCCCATACATCTCAGAGGTCCTCTTTCATGCCTAAGAAACGGAACAAACAATTCCTGCCTTCTGATGGCAAGAGGGGAACACTTATTTAAAAAAAAAAAAAAAAAAAAAAAGGAACCTAAAGTCTTCTAAAGCAAAGTACTCCATTGGGGATCCTTTTTTTCTTGCTCTAACCAATGTCAGAAAAAGTTAACAATTGTCTTGCATGTGGAAAGCAAATAACTCGGAGATTTTTATTCTTACTGCATCATCTGTTTAGGCCCAGACCACAACGTTACTCTGTCTGTTTTGTGCCTTGTTTAACGCCCAAACTATTCGTCATCGGGCTATCTTTGTCACTAAATTCTTTCGCTTTTGTGCTCAGTTTCCTGAAATGGTTTCCATAAGCCATCAGACTGCCTATCTTCTAAAAAAAAAAAGTAAGGATAAAGACAGACCGCATAGGTTCAAAACTGCCGACGATGCTTCCGTTAAGCTAGTCACCAGTTCGCCGGTACTCTGGTGCTTTAGCAGCCCCTGATATGATAACCCTCTTCTACAGATTCGCAGGCCTCCGATACCCATTCGGAGTCTAGTATGCCACGAGATGCTTCTTCGACTATGGAACCTGCGGATGTCTGTACCTTGGATGGGTCCGGAGCCGCTGTGCAGGCACCAGCTTCTGAGGGTGTATTCCGACCTTCCGATGTTCGCATTAAACCTACTGCTTCGTTTTTGACTAAAAAATAGTTTCTCAGGCCCAGAGTTTACACTACGCCTAGAAAACCAATGACCAAAGCACATGCTGAAGCTCCCTTGCCACAGAAATAAATGCTTAGAATGGCTAAAGACCTTAAAACTTTAATTAGGGGAAGCCAGCCTTCCCCCCTCTAAAAGACAAAATTGATTTTCCTTCTGATTCTATAGACTGAGTCCGACGACTCTGACTCTGATCCTTCTGATTACCAGGACACATACCCTTATCTATCTGAGGATTCAGATGTAGAAGATTCCATTCCCTCTGCCTCCCCTCCAGAGGACTTTTCTTTTGGTGAAACCTTGCATACTTTGAGAGCATTTCCACTGGGAATGCCAGGACTGCACTCAGTCCAAAAAGAGACTTGGAGAATTTTTAGACTTGCCTCAGCACAGGCCTCTAGCTATACCCCCCTGTTCTGGACATTGTAGATGTCTTCATGGAATCCAGTCTTGCTCCTGATACTTTACTGCCAGCTCCTAGAAAGCCTGACGGGTACTACTGAGTACCTGACTCTTAAAATTCTCTCTAAGAATTCCACTGCTGATCCAGAGACCATTTCCCAGGGACCTAAACGCATTAAGGCTACTACAGCCAAAAACCCTACCCCTTCGGACAGGGGTTCTAGAGCTTTAGACGGATGGGGTAAGAAGGTATATACCTCAGCAACTCTTGCCATCAGGGCTTTGATTTGCCAGTTTCACATGTTGTAGTACCAGCAGCATAATATGGAACTAATTAAACAAAAAAATGTTGTTGCTTCCAGATTGTACAGAAAATAAAGATTTACAACAGTTAATGCATTCTGCAAGCCAAGTTGGTAAACTTACTTTGCAGTGTGGTTTTGATTCCTTAGAAGCATCTTGCAGGGCTGCTGTCACTGGGTCTGTACTGAGAAGGCATTTTTGGCTGAAGGAGCAAATCTTGCCAGGCCATGTCAAAGCAAAATTACTAGATACTCCATTAAACCAGGAAAGGTTGTTGGGCACAAAACCAGAGGTAGTTCTTAAAAAGATGGAGGAAAAAGCTAAATCTATGCAAACTGTTAAAAGATTTCTTGCAGGTGCAGCCAGCTAGACTCAGTAGGCATTGGCCTTCTAAAAACTGGTCCTTTCCAGTTCCTCCCAGGCATTCTCAGTCCAAACCCAGTGGCAACAGGCCACCAAGACTGCAGTCTCAGGGTATGCACTCATGAGGTGTTGCCATGGCTTGATGGTTGTCAAGTGTTGCATTGCCAGGCAGGATGTTACAGTAGAGGGTTTAATTACATACTTATAGAGTATTTAAAAATACTGATTCTGTGTTCATTGCTGTGAAGTTTAAAGCAAAATTTTTTTTTTTTTTTTTTGTGCAAGCATACATAATTAAGTGCATAATCACGCATTCACTCATGTAGGGGTGTGTGTATGCTGTTGTGTGCTTGTTTGCACATCCTGAGGATCCATACTGCAATAGACATTGTGGGGTTATGCTCCCAAGCTAAAAAATGGGCAAATAACTCTTTCTGCCATGTTTTGTTGCACTTGTTTCTCATGAATTTGTGATGCTTTGTTCAAGTTGTGCACTTGCTGATTTGATTGTTCCATGTTGTAGTGTCCACTTATTCTCGTAGTTGGTTTTGTGAGCTGTCTTGTATGGAGTCGATGTAGTAAGTGTTCTGGGCGGGGGGGTTCTCAGCGTGCATTTCTTGGTTTTCAAGCATGATACTGTACTGAATGTTCAGCCTTTTACAGCAAGGTCTAGTTGATAGCCCTGTTTGGGGGGGGCATGATTTTTAGAGGCTTCTCTCTCTCTAAAGCAGTCACTTTGCAAGAGAATGATGATGAAGTGATTTAGCAGTGGACTGCCATAAAAATTCAGTGTGACTAACATTTGTGCTTTTTCTACCCTCCAGTGTTGAGATCGGAGAGAGTGTTCGTGGAGAGGATGTTTACATCGTGCAGAGTGGTTGTGGAGAAATTAATGACAATCTTATGGAACTTCTCATCATGATTAATGCATGCAAAATTGCTTCTGCATCCCGAGTTACGGCAGTCATCCCATGCTTTCCCTACGCCAGGCAGGACAAAAAGGATAAGGTATTATAAAAACTAATTCTGTACCCAATCCATAAATCCTTCATGCTTGTGTGGTTGCAGTATGGCAGTGACATTAAAGTGATTTGCTGACCTTCTGAAACTTACCTTTGCACCACAGCATGCAGTGCATAAACTCCCAAACAGTACTTCCCCCATCGGTGAACCTTTTTGTCACGTTTAAAATTTTAGATGTTAAATATGCAGATTCCTTGCTCTGACATTACTGAGGAAAAACTGGGAGCTTATTACCTCTGTGACATAGGCATATTAAAGTGTCTGCTGCATCCAGACTTTAATGGGTGCACCACTGTGCATGTGCAAAGGTACCCCATTTAAAGTCTGTGGCTGTACCAGACATTAACCTATAGTAATGTCACAACAGGATAGGCTAATTTTTTTTTGGGGGGGGGCTGTGATTTTAATAAGTTTACAAAGCTTTATTTGAAAAAAATATACATATAAAAAAAGGCAAGCAAGAAAATCCATTACGTCAAAATGCCACAATGTACATAGTCCTTGGCAAATCACTTGATGTGGAGATGAAGCTGATGATTTTGGTGTCCGCTAGTCTTTGATTAAAAGACAAGGGAGTACTTGTAGCTTGATTTGGTAGACTCATTTTTCATTGCTTCTGCTCTTTCCACTCCTCTATATATATATATATATATATATATATATATATATATATATATATATATATATATATATATATATATATACATACACACACCTCTGGGGGTGGGGGTGAGACACTAAGCTAGTGGTGTGGAGGCTTCATATTCATTCACTCCAACCCGCACGTATGCCAAGTGCAGAGGCTCTATAGTCAAAAACCAAATTCAAAGCTAATCAGAGCCAGGACAAAGTGAGGTTTAGCAATATTTAATACACAAAAACATATAGTAACATGGGTGAAGGGGGAAAAAGACGTCCCAACCCCCAAACCACACTGGTTTTGGCTTAATAGCCTTCTTCAGTGGAAGACCGACACTGAAGAAGGCTATTAAGCTGAAACCGGTTTGGTTTGGAATGTCTTTCCCTTCACCCATGTTACTATATGTTTTTGTGTGTTAAATATTGCTAAACCACACTTTGTGCTAGCTCTGATTCGTTTTGAGCTTCAAATTCATTGCCTGTTTTAAGAGCCCTCTCTGGGTGGTGGGGGGGGGACTAATGTTTGTGACAGTTACTTTCCTCATGAAAGAAATAGTGCACTTTTGTGGATGTACCTTCAGAGCATTGATTTTTGATAAGTTTCAAAACTTATTCCCATTTTCACATTTGGAGCGTTTTGAAATATTTGAACATGTTGTATAACTGAAAGTGTTGTGCAACCAGCAGACCTTTTGGTGGTCTTTTTTGTCCCCATCCTACCTCCTTGAAGATTAAATTGTTCTGCTGGCAAGTTCACTTTGTGTTCTTCAGTATTGGTAGGGTTTTTTGTAGCACTTCAGCTGAATAGTAAAGGTTTATGTTGTCTCCTATCATACAAACTATCTCAAGGGATCATACTGTTTTCCCGAGACTGCAGGCTGACTAGGATAAATGCATCAGATTGAAAGCAAATTTAATGTGAAATGCTGAGATATCCGTAATGTCCATGTACTTCAGTTGCAACAAAAGCCACTACTGTCAATGTTGAGTTTTCAGTGTGTGTTTTACTTTCAGTGCAATGATTTTTATCTTTAAATGTGAGGTTTGCTGGTCTTTTGTCTGGTGTAAAATATAAGGAAGATGAGTTTTTGTCTTTATACTTTTATTCTCTTGGAGTTTGCCCTTTTTCTGCACTTGCATAAAATAACTTTCAAAAGTTGCAGAAGTAAAGACTAATCCAGGAAATCTTGCCCTCTGTTAAACCAAGTGTTTGTGTTTTAAGGTTATCGAGGTTTATTGATTGTGGTAGCTGATGTTCGTGGCTTTCATTGTTTAACATTTGTATTTTTGGGTTGTGTATTTGATTGTGATGTGAATTTAAGATGTTGAAGTGATTAAATTTTGTTTAAAAGCTGACACTGTTTAGTATGATGGATTGGAGTGGGGGAATTGAATTGAAGTTTATTCTCTGTTTAAGAAAACCAGGAAAATGGACAGTAACCCAAAGACTGGTTTTGCCACAGTTTAAAATCTGGGTGGTATGCAGCCCAGAGTCAAGTGTACATGGTAATGTGTGTTGCAGCACTAAATACTGCATGATGTTTTTGGTGTGCAGTTTTTTTTTTTTTCAATTTGTTTAATGTTTGGTGTGAAATGGTTGTACAAGTGAGTGGAAGAAGCTTGGGGGTCTGTTAGTGACCTAATTACCCCCTTCCACCACAGGTTATGTAGCAGGAGAACAAAAAGCTGACCTGCTTCTTGCCCCCCTGGGGTTTGTCTCTACATGCATCAGAAGGCAAAGATTTGAAATAGTGCTTTGACCAGTAGAGGCTGAAGAGCTGGAGAGAGACCCCCAAACTAATGCCAATGAAACCTGAAACTGGGCATGCTAAAAGGACTGATCTAGCAATCTTTTTGGAATGCAGGTTACTTTTGTAGTAGCCTTTCATCTTCATGGGTGGTTTTAGTGTTGCTTGCACATAACTGTTTTCAGTCTATCTTTTCAGAGAAAGTATTCAGCAAAATCTCTGTACTGTGGTAAAGCCATGTGTCCCATCAGAAGGTTTTGTAGAAACATCATTTTTTTCAAGGGAGCAGGTAGCAGTGTATGTAGTTTATGCTGCTCAAATGTGAAACTTGTTGGTATGGTTAAAACTGCCTAAAGTATAAAGCTCTCTGATGGTATGAGATTGTGGAAAAGAAATAGTTTAGTGCTTACCCTTTCCCCCTCTTAGTTTTACTGAGCCCCCCCCCCCCAAAGAAAAAAAAAATACATTTTTATCTGCGAGGGAAGGCCCATACTCTGAAATTGCTGCAACAAGAAAATATGTAATCCATGCTGCAAACCTGGGGGGGGGGATAGTCACTTTAGTTGGAGTGGTACCTTGAACAAGATTCTGGCCACATGCCCCAACTGCAAATAGTGGGAGTCATGTACTGTTTCTTGTGTACAGCCTGACTGCCTCCATAGGCAAGCACTTGATGGTGTTGATGCAAAAGAGGAGCCCAAAATCAGTAGGCCCATAACTCAGTCCCATGTGAACTCTTGAAATGGTGGATGTTACAAGTTCATGGTCTGAAGCCTGTCTTTGCCATTTAGAATCCTGTAACATGCATATCATGCCCAGGTTAATTTGCTACATTTGTAGATCAGTCGACAAATTATCCAATTTGAGTCTCTTCCATACCACACTGTGCCTACCTGTCATTGATTTACACTTCACCATTCCATGAACTTCCAACATGCAAAGGTCTGATTTACATTATTTAATTCTGAATGGGTAGGTTCCCACTGAGCTTGTGATCCTTTACTTGGAAGACCCTGGGCTATGTAGTGAGAGATATTTGATTTGGAGAATGGGGAAACATTTCAGTCATTTAAGATGGAAGTTCTGTGCATGCCTTTCCCAGGCACAAATCCTGAGAGGAGGAGGTCCATCGTCAGCCAATGGGACTTGAGTCTGCTTAGCATCTAAAACTTTCCTAAAATTGCAAGCTCCACCACTTCTAGTGTTCTGTTAAACTTCATCTCCAGATCTCTTGCCTCCCACATTTGGTAAGCTTCATAGAAACCAGCACAGACTGCATGTCTTAGGTTTATTGGCTTGATAAGTATTTTGCATGCTTTTTGTTCTTGTGTACGTTAATTTTACTTTGTGGTCTTACTGGCCAGGTGTATATCCTGCAGTGATCACTATTGCAATATGACTGACAAATGGGATATCCTGCCAAGGATAGCAATATGTCTGGCCAGCATTCCAAAGCCTGGGCACCTTCTCTGGCTGTATAACTGTATGACTTAAGCCCAAAGTTGGGAGGTATGTAAGGAATGTACGAGTGCAAATTGTCAGAACTTCGTTGCTGCCAGGTCCAGAAGCAAAATTTCGCCTAGTTTTCTGTCTGTAAAGATGTACTACTAGTACAGCTTCCTCCCAATTAGGCAGGTAAGTACCCTTTTGAACACTTTTTTTTCTAATTGCTACTTTTGAGTGTTGTCCATGTCATCCAAGAGAGGGAAATGGGACTGCAGAAGGCAAATTCCTCATAGGAATCGCCACCTAAAGTGTATTTCTTACCTAGGTGATGAGTATAAGACAGTTATTTGGCCGTCCTTCATCCCAGAGATGCTCCACAGCTGTCTCATCTTTAAAAGATTTTAGAAAACCAAAGGCTCAGAGCTTGCACATGGCATTCTCATCTGAGCCTTTCCACCCTGACATCCAGCCATTACTAGAGGCCCAAGCATGAGACTCTGTCCAGCCCTACCTGGATATCTCCACTGCATCGCTTGAGTCTTCAGGCTATCTGGTTCCTTTCACTGCCCCAGCTGTCACAACCCCATTGGAGGCAGCCTACTGATACATCCCCCCGTGGATGATGAAGTCCCCTTAAGACAAGGGAACCACTGCTTTTCATTTCCATGGGATGCAAGGGTATTACTCAAATTTTAGTTAGAAAGGAAGTAACTGGTTCCCCTAATTAGAAGTCTGTTAAGGCCTCTGAACCTCCATGATCTATTCAGACAGACGTCTCTACAATGAAAAAGCTGAAGACCCAAACAGTTTTCTTCGAGCTGTAAGGGATCCTCAGGAAGAATGGCAAGATTATCTTGGGACTTCATAAAGCCAATATGTCTTTCAAGCTCTCTTAGTACTTTTCAAGCTGCTCCTGCTGCTGTCCATCCTCCTACCCCTCTGAAGACACTCTGATTCTTCTTCGGAGTATGATGATGATTTAGCATATTCATCCCAAATCCATTACATTATGGCTTCTGGTGACACCCTGTGTCGTCACTCTAATTTAGCGAAGCTCTTTTTGGGTGACTGTAGTAAAAAAAATGATTCAGTGTTTTTAAGTGGGAGGACAGCATGATCACTGAAGCACAAAATGGGTATTATCTGTTGCACATGGGTGCTCCTAAACTCTGCCCCACCCTCCCGGTCCTGGAGACTCTTAGATATTACTAATGCATCCATGGATGCTGAACCTTGCCCTCCTGCTCCTAAGAAACAAGATAGATTTTATAAAGGACCTGATGCTCAACAATTTCTTTGGGTGGGGGGATGCCTTCTCTGCCCCCCCCCCTTCCACCTGTGATTTCACTTGCTACAAAAAAGTAAGCTCTTTCTTTCCATTAATGAGTTGCTTGCAGTCAAGGATAGCTGGGCCATGAACAGGTATGGTAAAAAGTTTGGTTCCAGCTTAGAGGCAACAACATAAATGTGTGAAACGCATGTGATCAAGGCTACATACTCATCTTGTAACCTGGAACTGGCAAAAAGGAAATGGAGCAGTGTTTCTTTTATCCAGAACCTTAACTGTACAAGAGTGTGAACAGTGGGGTTAGGGGAATTTGTCCCTTTTCCTACAGTAGACCAATCTGAGTTGAGATATAGATATATAAAGGTGTGGGGGGGGACTCCGACCCCCCCCCTTTGCAAAAACAAGTCTTTTTGTGTGTGTGTGTTTGTGTGTGTGTGTTTGTGTGTGTGTGTTTGTGTGTGTGTGTTTGTGTGTGTGTGTTTGTGTGTGTGTGTTTGTGTGTGTGTGTTTGTGTGTGTGTGTTTGTGTGTGTGTGTGTTTGTGTGTGTGTGTGTTTGTGTGTGTGTGTGTGTGTGTGTGTGTGTGTGTGTGTGTGTGTGTGTGTGTGTGTGTGTGTGTGTGTGTGTGTGTGTGTGTGTGTGTGTGTGTGTGTGTGTTTGTGTGTGTGTGTGTGTTTGTGTGTGTGTGTGTGTGTGTTACAAGATTTGAGCATGTAGGCTCTATGTTGTGGATTCCGTGCATTTAGGCTACTGAGTTTGTAAAATGGAACCAAGAATTTAAACCTCTGTTATTGTAGCCTTTAGGGTTGACATTTACCAGGCCCATGTGACCAGGTACCTTTATTCTATCCTTTTTAATCTAGGTTATGCAAACAGTACCATACCAGAATCTGAGAATTCTTCTGTCTTCCCTAACATTACCTCTCAAGTGGCCATGCACACCTTGAAATGCGCTTATTATGCTGTGGATGCATAGTCGAGGGTAGCTGCTTCAAGGTCCATTACATGCAGGTATTCCTGGCTAACATTCCAAGTTTAATTGGAGAATGTCAAGGCCAAACTTTTGGATTCCCCTCTGGTTTAATACCTGATGGCTGTGCTGCTTGCAGATCTTTTTAAATACTTGCAAGAAAAGTGGAAAGCTGTGCAGGACTTTAAGTAGAGTTTCCTTTCCTCCATGTCTAAAGTTTCAAACTAAGGCTGGTCCTTTTTGGTAAGGGGAGATCAAAAGCAACCCCAGGAAGGCAAAAGGGCCAACAAGAAGATTTCAAGGTAAATCGGGACAAGATGCCAAGGGCTCTGAACCTTCCTTTCCTGACAAACCCATCTCTTTAGAACCATCTCCTTTTACTATCCTCTTTGGCCAGGAGGGGATCCTTTGACCTCCTTTGAGAGTTGCCTCTCTTTTGTGGGATCTTATTTCACAGGGAGTTAATCAGCCAGGTCCCCATCACTCACATTTTACTTCAGGATGATGATTGTCTCCAGAAAAGGCAGCATGTGAAGGCCAATTCTAGACCTTTCCTTTCACACCTTTTTGAATATTCCATGTTTCAAAATGCTAACCATTCAATCCCCTCTTCCTAAAATTCTTCAGGGATTTTGGGTGACTTTTTGGACTTGGATACCTTCACATTCTTATCCTCCGTAGAAAATACTTGATTGATCATAGCATTTTATCCCTGCTTTACCCTTTGGTTATTCTTCAGCCCCAGAGAATATTCGTAAATTGTCTAGCTCCAGTCATTCATTGCTTTCTGCCGACTTTAGGGAATCCAAATGTTTCCTTACTCGGATGACTTACTTTCCCAGGTTCCTTCTCAGGACACTCCCTTCTGAAGGATCTCCATTTCATAATGAACCTTCATAGTCTGGGATTCACCGTGAACCGGAAAAATCTGTTTTTATCCCTTCCCGAGATATCTAGATGGATTCCTAGATATGTCTGTGTGTGTTCACATTGTCATCCTTCAGAAGGCAGGTCCTGTGTGAATTCTTACTGCTCCTCTCTTAGTAACTATGCATTATTTTAAAGAAGTGTATTTGATTGTACAGACCTATATCTAAGACAGCAGCTGCAGCTATTGCAATGATTTGAGGTGTTTTGCCTAGGTACATAATCTGAAAATTTTCTGAATGTCAAATCTAAATTCTTGTTTGGATAAGGTTTTGATCTTATGGTGTCCTTTTTCATTCTTCCTCACTGTTGGGTCTTTGGATCTGATTCGGCTGTATTTTCAAGACACTATGATCTGAGTCTCAAGTTCCTCCCTCTCGCGTAATGCATCATGCCTTCTCTAACACTTCAGATCTCATTTGCCGCAGTCCGGCCAAGACATGATCCAGAGTATTGAGTCTTCATTCTAAGGTAATTTTTAAAAGTTTATATCCCTTTAAAGTCCTTTCCTTAAGCCATCAAGCTATTTAAACTCCTTATTCTGAAACTTTTCTATGTTTGAGTAGAATTTTGAATAGCTGTATCCTCCCCTCCTTTTAGTATTTGACAGGTGTTTGGGACTATCTCCCATTTCCTTCACTTTCTTCCTAGTGTCGTTGGCACTTTTCAAAAAAAAAAAAAAAATTAGTAGTAAATAGTTTGTTCTTCCTTTTATTCAGCTGTCTTTACTAGTATAGGGTTTGCTGTGTATCTGAAGTAGTTTTACTTCATTTGATCTTCAACCTTTGGGTACCGGATCCGTATCAGATCCGAGCCGGCAGCATCACTAGCATCTGCTCCAAGCTCTTCCCCTTATCCATAATACACCACCACTACCTTCCATCCCCCAGATCTCGTTTACCGTGGCTAGCCTAAGCATCGTGATTCTGAGCTCAGAGTTGTGAGTAGGGTTTCTGTCTTAGTGTTTTTTTGAGTGTGTGTTCTTGCTAGTGTAGGTTTCCTCTCTTCTTCCCCTTGCTGGTGCGTTGAATTAAAAAAAAAAATTTCTTAGCTTTTAGGTAGTGTTAGTTTATAGTTTGCCGCCCCCCCCCCCCAGCCTTCCTTGTGCTTGTCTGAGTGTGTGCCGAGTGGCGTGTGTTGTGAAGACTTGTTTAAATTTGTTTAAAGTATACTCTTGTGATGGGACATGGCAGATCGTGCATGTTTTAAACACTTGCTTGGGAAGGAGTGTGGCCACAGATTGTCACCTGCTGATGGTCACTCTTTCTTGCTGTATTTGGGTGCGGCCCATTTGAACACAGGCTGTTCTATTTGCGTGGGTTTTAACCCACGTGCCCTCAAGGATTGGCAGGCCAAGTTAGTTTTGAAAGGCTTGCTACCTTCTACAGATGCGGCCGCCTCCTCTTCTCTGGTCACAGCTGTTGCTGTGGCTGCCGCTCCTTCTACTCTTATCCTTCCTTCTCCCTCCCAGGCTGAGACTCGTCCACCTGCATCTAAGCCTGCGGAAGCGGGGCGCAGAAAAGGCAGAGCAAAGGAGAGCACTGTCCAAAAAAGAGGAAGAGATCCCCGGACCATTCTGCTCCGTCAGGACATCCTGCTAAAAGCCAGTCTAGGCATTGTGACTCCCTCTGCTCTGATCCTAGATTTTCTCCAGAGCTGGAGGAGACCGGACCACCCTCTTGAGCCTCGGTTCCTCAACCCACCAGTTCGGAGTCCATGGTTTCATCGCGGTCAACCTGCAGCCACTCTTAAGTCAACATGGATAAAATGATGCGGAGGTTCATTTGCGTACACATTCAGATGGGAGTCTTCCCAGCCCCCTCTCCCTTTTTGGAGGGGGGAGCTTACTTCCCTTCTTTACACCAATATCTCCTTCTCTGATCTGACCCCCGGTTTCTGAGTGCATGGATCAGAGGATGGCTCTAGTCAAGGGGTCTGCACTGACAGTACCTGTCTCCTTGATGCCGGCAGCTGCCTGGAGCGTGTCTGTTCCGAAGGGGTGGAACTTTTTTTCCATCTGCTTCGATGTCTGGTCAAGTCCCCCCCCACCTTGGAGCGCAGTCTACTTCAGGCCTGACTCAGATTCTCGTAGCATATCCGGGGAGAGTGGTTCCCTTACAGTTGTCCCAGGAAGCTCGTTCTTCCTCTGTGTTCGTTGTAGAAATGTGTCTCTCCAGTGGATTGAGGTCCCCGACTATATCTTTGGACTCTGCCCCCGACGACTCCTGCTTTGTGTGCGAATCCCATCATTTTACCAGAGGGACAGCCCATGCTAGAGGAGCCCCAGACTGATCCCCTTGAACAAGTGGTTTGCGAGTTTCTTCTGGAAAGCCCCACCGGAGAGGTCCCTCGCAAACATACATGCAAGAGGAGGCACTTGGACCCCCCCCCCCCCCCGAGTCCCTCACTGAAGCCAGTGATTTGGATGACTGGGGAGGTACCACCAGATCATCTCCCGAGGATCTCTCCTTTGGAGACATCGTAGAAATCTTATGCCAGCAGGGAGGTTGGTCTGCCCCAAAAGCTTCCGACTAATTTGTGTTCCTGGAGGCTTTCGGCACTGGCTCATCTACTTCCTGGGTGTGTCCTCCTGCAGATCCCTTGGTGGACTTGGTCACGTTGTAGACTTGGAAGAAGCTGGACACTGGAACTAATCCTTAAATGCCCAGCCAATTTTGAGCCCCCCCTACAGACCAGCGTGGAGTAAAGGGTCCCCTGTAGACGCTATGCTGGTAGCATCCGCCACCAAAAAGAAACTAGCCCAGGAGAGTTCCTCAGTCCATCCCCTTGACAGTGAGTCTAGTATGATGGACCGCCTAGGGAAGCAGGTTTATCCGTCGGCGACCTTTTCTATCAGGGCGCTTATCTATTTGGCCCACGTTACTAGACTACAGGGCGACCTGGTTAAGGAACTGGCTGAGTTTCCCCCAAAGTCCATGTCGTAGGAGGACAGCCACATTCTCCACAAGGATGGCTACCTTGGCAGCGGTTTCAAACGAATGCCCCTTATGATTGTTCTACCCTTTTTGGTAAGACTGTCCGAGACACATTGGTCCAGAGTGAGAAAGACTGGAAAACACTGTCTGCTGTCGGATCCGCTTCTCAAACTCTCTGCGATCCTTTTCCTGGAATCAGTGAGGGCAAAAGAAGATGCGATTCAGGAAGTCTCAGTATTCCTGGGACACTCTGGGCTCTTCTTCCCCTAGAGGCAGAGGGGGACATGATAGATGCCGGCCCAGAGGCAAAGGAGGTCCGAGGAATTTTGGTTCTCGAGCCTCTCTGACAGGCTGTGCAGCAACCCTGAGGGGTTGCCCGACTGCTCTGCAGGCAGTCTGTCACCTGTCATTGCACCTGGCGGCATGGGAGTCCGTATCATCAGACCGTTGCGTGCTTCAGATAATTTCCAGAGGCTATTCAGTCCCGTTTGTGGTTCCTCCTACACCTTTCAAGCACCTCCTGAAGTATCACCTACGCAAAGGGAGACAGCAGCGCTAGAAATCTCCAAGCTGCTAGAGAAACGAGCCTTTGAACCCGTCCCCCCAGATCAGTCTGGATCGGGCATCTACTCCTCCAGGTTCTTCTTGGTGCCAGAAAAGATGTGGGACTTGAGGCCCATTCTGGACCTATTGACTCTGAACCTGTCAGTTGCCAAAGAAAAGTTTCGGATGGTCGCTTTACAGTCCATGTCATACCTGCAAGAGAGCCGAATGGATGTGCTCGTTCGGCCTCCAGGATGCTTGCTATTACAAGATGCACAGAAGCTCCAGGAGGTTCCTCCACTTCGGCTAGGAGCCAATCATTGTCTGGTCCGAGCCCTACCCTTTGGTCTCCACAGCCCCCAGGGTGTTCACCAAAGTGATGGCAGTAGTAGTGGCTCACCTGAGGCTTCAGGGAATTCCATTCTACCCGTACCTGGACTATTGGCTCCTAACTGCTCCCACCAAGCGTCTACTTTGTCAGACCAGAGATTATTTCCTAAAGCTTGCACACTAATTAGGGATTACAGTCAGCACAGCCAGATCTCTTCTGAATCCTATCCAGGTGATAGAATTTATAGGGGTACTGATAGACACTCTACAGACAAAAATCTTCTGACCACGGAGAGAGTTTGAAACCTAAGGATGCATGTCGCCTTAATTTACCATTCTCACTTCCCTCAGCATAATCAGTTTTGAGGGCCCTAGGTTCTATGGCAGCGACCGTAACACTTCTGTGTGCTCTATTACATATGCGAGTACTACAGTGGACTCGTGTATTTGGTCCCTGTTGGATGTCCCGTTGTCGCATCCAATACACATCAGCCGAGTCTGCAGGTCGTCCCATCTTTGGTGGATTCAGTCTTTGGAAATTCTGTTCGGACGACCTTTTGTTCCAGCCCTTGCCCAAGCCAGTGACCACGGACTCCTCCCAATTAGGGTGGGGGGGCATTGTTCGGGAGGGGCAGTCCAAGGCATGTGGTCCCCAATCGAGACCAGTTTGCATATAAACGTTCTGGAGATGAGGGCGGTTCTCTTAGCCTTGCAGGCACTTCATGCCTTCCTACCTCTGGGAACCATTGCAGTCCAGTCAGACATGTCAGTGGTCCTATATATCAACAAACAGGGAGGGACTAGATCTTTATCCCCTTTGTTGCAAGGCTATGAGAATTTGGGAATGGGTGATCTCCACCGGTCATGTTCTGATAGCAACGCACATTCTGGGATGGGCCAGCATTCTAGCAGACAGACTAAGCCGGACTATTCTGATGCCTTATCAGTGATCTCTGAATCCTTCAGTAGCGGAGCAGATCTTTCTAGAGTGGGGTCGGCCTTGCTGTGATCTCTTTGCATCTCATTCCAGCAAGAAATGCAGTGAGTTCTTAGCTCTGAACCCCCTGCTGGGGGAGTCCCCCAGAGACGCTGTAGTCCATGCTTGGCCTCCCGGCCTTCGGAATAAGGGGTACAGGAAGATAACCATACAGTACAGAAGTTTCTACAGAAAGCTTTTTGACTGGAGAGCAAAGTTATCCTCATTGCCCCGTTTTGGCCTCGCCAGGTATGGTTTCCCTTACTTTGGTCTCATCTTCTTGCTCCATCTTGGATCCCATTCAAGATCTCATTTCATACCCCTTGATGGTCCCGCATCCAAATCTGGACAGTCTGAGGCTCATAGCTTGGCTTCTCCAGTTCCCAAAATTGCTAGGACCCCTGGATTGTCTTCGGCCAGGTCTATTTTGGTGGCAGCTCGTAAGTCGTCCACCAGGAAGGTTTATCGTAGCAAATGAAAACGTTTTTCCTTTTGGGCTTCTCAAAGGAGTTTAGATCGTTTCACTGCTCCTATTAGGCTATTCTGGATTTTCTTGCAAATATTTTTCAACAAGGGGCTAGCTTGTTTACAATCAAGGTTCAACTAGCTGCCATTTCTCATTTTCATGTGAGTGAGAATTCTGCTTCGATAGCCTCTTCCAGATTGTGTAAAGCCTTTATCAAAGGTACATTCCTCTTGCGTCCAGTGAAATATGTCATTCCCCACATGTGACCTTACTATGGTACTTCAAGCATTGGTCGCTCCGCCATTTGAACCTGCAGCAACCATGGATCTTAAAATGTTCTTCGTGTTTCACTGTTGCAGTCATCACATTTGGGTTATCCTTGCCAGGATAGCCCTCAGTCAGCCCGAATCCCAGAGGCTTAGTATTTCTCCGGTTGCCGTCGCTTCAGTACTGACGTCTGGTCGTCAGTGGTATAAAATAAGGCAGCCAACGCCATTACATCAGTCTTTCTTGCTGAGGAGCCCAAAGCAGAAGCAGTTTGCACGAGTGCCGGTCGGCCGCTACCTGAGTTTTCTATTTCCAAATTGAAGTTGGTCTTCTAAAGCCAAGTACCCCGTTGAGGATCCTTTTTTTTTTGCTGTGATGTCAGAAAAAGTTAATTGTCTCGCCCGAGGAAAGCAAATACCACACCGAGACTTTCATTCTTACTGCGTCACTTGCTTAGGCCCAGAACACTACGTCCCCCGCTGTCGCTTTTGTGCTTTGTTCGCCAGAACTACACGTAGTCTGGCCCTTATTGTAGCTATAATATTTTCGCTCTGTCCTCGAATTAAGATATGGCTTTGATAAGCCATCCGACAGGAGATCTTATGAAAAAACGTAAGGATAAAGACAGAAGACCGCACAGGCCCAAAACTGCCGATGATGCTTCCATTAAGCGTCTGTTCTCCAGTCCTCAGTGAGGTGCTTTTGCAGCCTCTGTTTCCCGCTTTTGTGGATTTGCAAGCCGCTACAGCGACCCTTCTGGTATGCCACGAGACTCATAGACTAAGGATCCTGCGGATGTCTCTACCTTGGATGGGTCTGGAGCCGCTACGCAGGCACCGGCTTCCAAGGAAGTATTTTGCACTACCGATTCTAGATACAGACCAACTTGTGTCAACCATTCTTTCGAAAACTACCGAGTTTCTAAGGTTCAGGGTACGAACCACACCCAGAAAACAGACCCAAACTTGGGCACCTGCTTCCTTGACTCTGTCTCAAATGCTTAAAATGGCGGAAGACCTTGTAATGCTTATCCGGGGAAGCAAGGCTACCCCTTCCAAAAGAGATTTGTCCCCAATAGTTTTTATCTGAGCAGGAGTCCGATGACTCTGATGCATCTGAATATGAAG
Source organism: Protopterus annectens (assembly GCF_019279795.1). Taxonomy (NCBI): domain Eukaryota; kingdom Metazoa; phylum Chordata; order Ceratodontiformes; family Protopteridae; genus Protopterus; species Protopterus annectens. The sequence continues at coordinate 269,649,356 of NC_056749.1, forward strand.
ATTTGAAACCCCTGTCTGCTTATGAGGATTCTGATGCAGAGGAATCCATCCCTTCAGGCTCTCCACCAGAGTACTGTTCCTTTGGGGAAACCCTACATACCTTAAGGGAGCATTTCCAATGGGAATGTCAGGGCTACCCTCAGTCCAAAAAGACTGTGGGAATTCTTAAATCTTGCACAGCACAGACCTCTGGCCATTCCCCCTGTCCTGGATGTTGTGGATGATGTTTTTGGAATCCAGTTTGACTCCTGACACCCTCCCTCCTGCTCCCAGAAAATCTGACAGGTACTATAGAGTCCCTGACTCTCTCAAATTTCTTTTCAAAAATCCTACTGCTGACCCCGATGTGATCTCTCAAGGACCTAAAGGAATTAAAGCAACTTTTGACAAAAAAAACCCACCCTCTCAGATAGGGATTCCCGAGCAATAGTCAGATTGGGTAAAAAGAAAGTATACACCTCTGCTACTCTTGCTATCAGAGCACTAAATTGTCAGTTTTATGTGCTGAAATATCAGCAGCATACCATGGAACTCCTCAAACAAAAAAAATCATCTTTTCCTGCTTGTGCAGAAAATAGTTACAAGAGTTAACTCCTAAGCACACCCTAATTCATTAAAGTAACTAATAAAATTAAAGTTAGGGATAGAGAGTACTTTATGAATGGCAAGTTTAACTGCGACTCCCAGGGGTGGTCTGCGCAGCGGTCTGTGATCACTGCGAGGCTTACTATATTGGCAAAACCGAGAGGAAGATAAAACAAAGAATTTACGAACATCAATATAACATCAATAATGCAAAGACACAGGTAACCCCAAAGGAGTAAACGTCCTGTGGATGCTGTAGTAAATGTTGAAAAAATGATAAAATACAAAACAGTCTGTAGCATCAACAGGACAACCATGGCAATAGTGTAGTATCCACAACAGTAAAAAGCGTATATAGCTGTTCATATAAAACTGTAAAGCCTGTAAAAAAGAACTTAAAACGTCCAATTGACAAAACGTACGAATTTATTAACGAAAGTAAGCGCTTTCACCACAAGGGCTTCATCAGACTTGCTAACCTCATCCAAATAAACATTTAAATACCAGATGCTTAATCAAAAACGTGACTTCACTTCCTTGATTAATCTGTACATATAAAATAATGAAATGCGTTTCTTAGAGTTTTAAACATGTATGAATACAATTCTTAAAAACATTTTTTAAAAACAAGATAAAATAAGTACCAACAGTCCATTAAATAAGTATATCAACTTATAAACTTATAAAAGATATTCAAAAAATGTGCGTCTCTATTAGAATACTGTTAAATCCTAGTGAATATGAATGCATGCATATAGAAGCCTCAATTCATATTGTAGTACAAGTACACTTCTACTGTAAAGTTAAATGTATTTCATATAATCATACATAATAATGTTCATAAATTTGTCGGAAGGCTTATAGTTTATCAAAACAGTTTATAATAAATGTATATAGCTAAAACAGTCCTTAGTTAAAAAACCTTAAAGATAGTTTGTTAGGTTTAACAGTTCATATAAAGATATAGATGTCTGTGATAAATAACTAACTTAAATGATCATAATTGATTCATAAGGCAAATCAAGTACCAATCAAAAATGATTAATTCTAAAAAATATACTATTTCAAACTATCGATTCCTATTCACTTTGCGTCTATTAAATAGAGCGGGTTTTAATGCCACTTTTTCATTTAAACCTGGATTTTTATCAGCCCTAAGCTTAATAATCCAGTTAACCTCACAGCGTTCAGTGTAGTAGGCATCACCTCCTCGAATATTGGGATATATAACCTGTAATACAGAAAATTTAAACTGGTGTGTTGAATCTGTAGCTTTGACGTGTTTAGCCAAAGCGTAATGTACATTACCTAACATTATATTATAGGTATGTTCACTAATTCTCTCTCCTTTCTACTAGTTTTCCCTATGTAAAATGCCGTTCATTTAATGCACCGAGCAAGATAAATCACATTGCGTGTCTGACAATTCTCTGATGTTGTGAGGGGATATACTATACTAGTAACAGGATGTACAAAAATATTCTCTTCATCTATGCTGGAGCATTGATTACACTTTAGACAAGGTTTCGTACCCAAGTTCCTAATCTTGTCATTGCCTCCAGATATTGCATTACGCTGGCATAATGATTGTTTAAGGTTCTTTTTGCGCTTAAATAAACCTCGGTTCATTCCCAACCACGTTTTTAACATTATCATTAAGCATTAAAATACCCCAATGTTTCCTAAAAATATCCATAATAGGATATATATTGGAGGTGTAGTGAACTGAAATCTTCACTGTTGATGAATCGTTACTGTCGACAGCAGAAGCAGTCCTAAGATGACTTACTGCGACCAAGGACTCCTGAATTTCAGTAGGGCTATAGCCCCTTTTCAATAACCTCCCTTCCAGATCTGCCAGTTCTTGTTCATAGCCTGTTTGCAAAAGATTGAGTCTGGAAGCACGTATCACCTGACTTTTAACTACACTCCTGAACACGTGCCTTGGATGCATGCTGGTTCTGTGTAACGAAAACATGCTTTTCTATGTATACCGGTGTTGACTAGTCCATTTTCAAACCGCTCAATATTAACATTTCTGCATGTCCGTATTTCTCGGAACAATCTGAACAGCCTGTTAATATGATGGCTGTCGACAATAACGATTCATCAACAGTGAAGCTTTCAGTTCACTACACCTCCAATATATATCCTATTATGGATATTTTTAGGAAACATTGGGGTATTTTAATGCTTGATGATGATAAAAACGTGGTTGGGAATGAACCGAGGTTTATTTTTAAGAATAAAAAGAACCTTAAACAATTATGCCAGCGTATGTAATATCTGGAGGTAATGACAAGATTAGGAACTTTGGTACGAAACCTTGTCTAAAGTGTAATCAATGCTTCAGCATAGATGAAGAGAATATTTTTGTACATACTGTTACTAATATAGTATATCCCCTCACAACATCAACAAATTGTCAGACACGCAAAGTGATTTATCTTGCTCAGTGCATTAAATGCATGGCATTTTACATAGGGAAAACTAATAGAAAGTTTAGAGAGAGAGAATTAGAGAACATACCTATAATATAATGTTAGGTAATGTACATTACGCTTTGGCTAAACACGTCAAAGCTACAGATTCAACACACCAGTTTAAATTTTCTGTATTACAGGTTATATATCCCAATATTCGAGGAGGTGATGTCATCAACTACACTGAACGCTGTGAGGTTAACTGGATTGTTAAGCTTAGGGCTGATAAAAATCCAGGTTTAAATGAAAAAGTGCCATTAAAACCCACTCTATTTAATAGAAGACGCAAAGTGAGTAGGAATCGATAGTTTGAAATAGTATATTTTTTTAGAATTAATTATTATTTTTGATTGGTATTTGATTTGCCTTATGAATTAATTATGATCATTTAAGTTATTTATCACAGACATCTACATCTTTATATGAACTGTTTAAGTTAGGTTTAACTATCTTTAAGGTTTTTAAACTAAGGACTGTTTTAGCTATTTACATTTATTATAAACTTTTTTGATAAACTATAAGCCTTCCGATAAATTTATGAACATTATTATGTATGATTATATGAAATGCATTTAACTTTACAGTAGAAGTGTATTTATACTACAATATGAATTGAGGCTTCTATATGCATGTATTCATATTCACTAGGAATTAACAGTATTCTAATAATAGAGACACACATTTTTTGAATATCTTTTATAAGTTTGTTGATATACTTATTTAATTGACTGTTGGTACTTTTATCTTGTTTTTAAAAAATGTTTTTAAGAATTGTATTCATACATGTTTAAAACTCTAAGAAATGCATTTCATTATTTTATATGTATAGAATGATCAAGGAAGTGATGTCACGTTTTTGATTAAGCATCTGGTATTTAAATGTTTATTTGGATGAGGTTAGCAAGTCTGATGAAGCCCTTGTGGTGAAAGCGCTTGCATTCGTTAATAAATTTGTACGTTGTCAGTTGGACGTTTTAAGTTCTTTTTTACATTCTTTACGGTTTTATATGAACAGCTACATACGCTTTTTACTGTTGTGGTACTACTCTATTGCCGTGGTTGTCCTGTCGATGCTACAGACTGTTTTGTATTTTATCATTTATAACATCAATAATGTTATTACCAATGCATTAGCAAAACATATCTTGGAATTCCCTCTCCATAGGTTTTCATTTGTAGTGCTACAGAAAGTACAGCGGAAGTTAAGAGGAGGTCCTTGGGAGTTAGAATTGGAGGAAGCAGAGTTAGAATGGCAAATTCGGACAGTAGCCCATACTTTACCAGGGCTGAATGAGGCTCCATCAATCAAATGTTTATTGATGGTAAAAGCTCTTGCTAGGTAATAGTTTGCAGGCGTTTAATGAATTAAGTATTAAATTAGATTAAGGCTTTTAGAGCGTATTCAAACGTACATTACTTATTTACTTTTTGTCTTGGAAAGTTTGTGTAAAAATGAAATGAGTTGGGATGCTTTAGGAATTTGTCAATGTTTTCACATTCATCTTTGTTGATTTATATTTATACATGTTATTGAATTAGTATTTTTTTAGCTATATGACCAATGTAGTTTTTTTATGTGCAACATGGCAACTATTTTTGACATTAATACATTGTTGCACTAGGGTTATATATTTATATTTTCGTTATGAAAAGTTGTACACATATTGGAGTTGTATTCCACTATAGTGAGGTTGTTTCTTGGTTATGAATGACTAGTGTTATAACTAGCTTTTAAACTGTTACTTTAAACTGTTCCTTTAAGATGACACTATCTTTAAAAACATCACCAATGATGTTCGATTTTTATTGGGTGTAATTTTTAAGTGGGGGTTTTTAAACTTGCTGAAAGTTTATGTAATTTTTTAGTCTGAAGAAGCTGGAGTACTAACCCCATTGAAAATGCTAAATATAATAAATTACGAAGTGTTTGAGTGTTCTGGTAGCCTCTCGTCTGTTGATTACTTTGGATGTTCTTTGTGTTTCAGTGTTGCAGTCATTACATTTGGGGTAATCTGCTGGCAGGTTGCCCTCAGTCGGCCTGAATATCTGTCTTGGGTCCTGGGTCGGTTGCAGTCTCCTCTTCCATGACGTCAGGTCGTCAGGGGTATAAAACATGCGGCCAATGCCATTTTATTCAGTCTTTCTTGCCGCGTGGTGCCCGAAGCAGAAGCAGTTTGCAAGTGCCGGTCAGCCGACTCCTGAAATTTTCACATTCGAGTTTCAGAGCCGAAGTCTTCAATTAAAGCCAAGTACCCCGTTGGACTTTTACTTGCTCCTTACCGATGTTAGTAAAATTACTTATGGGAAGCAAATACCTCAAGGATTTTCATTTGTACTGTATTCCTTGCCTAGGCCCAGATCATAACGTGCTAGATTTAACCAATGCACTATTACTCGTCGGTATGTCTTTGCTTCAAAATATTTTGGATCCAGATTTTATTACCCTGAAATGTCGGTGGATAGCAATCTGACTACAGGAGTTCACAAAAAAACGCAAAGAAAAAGACACAGTCTAGGTCCAAAACCGATGAAGCTTCTCCTAACCCAGTCGCCAGTTCGCCGGTACTCAGTGAGACGCTTTCGCAGCCCTTGACACCCACTACTTTTGAGTCGCAGGCCTCTACCAAGACCAATGCAGATTCTGGTATGCCACGAGATTCTCAGTGTATTGAACCCGCGGATGTCTCTCCCTCGGATGGTTCCGGAGCCGCTGAGCAGGCACCGGCTTCTGAGGGTGTTTTCAGGCCTCAACATTTCTATATAAAACAGACGCCAGCTTCAAAAACAACTTCAAAGTCTAAAAAAATGACGCATGAGCCACATGCTCAGGCCCCTATGCCTAAAAAACAGATCATCAAAATGGCTGCGGACTTAAATTACCTTGATCAGGGGTTCCCAAACCACCCCTGTTAAGCGGCCTAGGCAAGACACTGATTATGAATCTTCAGATAAAGTTTCTATTTTTTCTGACTCCTCTTCTGACCAGGAGTTTTCTATACCAACCTATGAGAATTCAGATGCAGAAGAATCCATTCCATCTGCATCTCCTCCAGAGGATTATTCTTTTGGAGAACCCTTGCATACCTTAAGGGAACCCTTGCATACCTTAAGGGAACATTTTCATTGGGAGAGTCAGGATTTCTCAGAATCAAAAAATAGGCTTGGTGATTTCCTTCCTCAGCATAGGCCTTTGGCTATACCTCCTGTATTAGACATTGTTTTCGGAATCAAGCATGGCTCCTGATTCCCTACCTCCGGCTCCTAGTAAGCCAGACAGATATTACAAGGTTCCTGACTCCCACAAATTTTTATTCAAAAATCCTACTGCTGATCCTGAAGCTATCTTACAGGGTCCCAAAGGTGTAAAGGCCTGTACAGCCAAAAATCCTACCCCCTCTGATAGAAATTCCAGGGCGTTGGAAAGAAGGTTTTATACGTCTGCAACCTTGGCAATTAGGGCCTTAAATTGCCAGTTTCATATGCTTAAATATCCACAGCATGTTATGGGGCTTATTGAAACAGAAAATGATGTTTATTTCTGATTGTGTGGAAAATAAAGAATTACAGGAATTATTGCATGCAGCAGAACAGGTTGGAAAGCATACTGCAATGTGGTTTTGATTCCTTGGGAGTCCTCTTGCAGGGCCGCAGTTACTGGATATGTGATTAGAAGGCATGCCTGGCTCAAGGAGCAAAATCTGCCTGATCATGTTAACGCTAAATTGTTAGATGCACCTTTACAGCATGATACTCTGTTTGTTTGGTAATAAGGCATAAGAGGTTTTAAAGAAAATGGAAGACAAAGCTAAATCTATGCAAACTGTAAAAGATTTCTTATAAGTGCAGCCACCCAGATTCAGTAGGCACTGGCCTACTAAAAATTGGTCCTTTCCTGTGTCCAACAGAGCCTCACAAGGCAAATCCAGGCGCTCAAAACGCTCTAGATACCAATCACTGGGTTCTTGTAGGTCAAAGCAATGGGGTGCCTCTACCTCCAAATCTGGAGGAAACGACAGTAAGCAGTCTCAATGACTTCCCTCTACCATCACCAAGCACTTATCTTTTTGGCAGCCCCCTTGGGGGGGGGGGGGGGGATTAGCACTTCATGCTCAAAATTGCCAGTTAATTACCCAGGACAAGTGTGTATTAAACATAGTATCCCAGGGGTACAGATTTCATTTCCATACTTTGCCAATTTGAAACGGTTGGCCAGATCTGCCACAAAATCAATGGGCAGAGTTTCAGAAACAAGTTAAGTCCCTCATGGATATGGGGGCTATTCAACCAGTACCAGAACGGGGAAAAAGGACAAGGTTTTTATTAAAGACTGTTCCTGGTACCCAGAAAAGACAATGCCTCCAGTCCAATACTGGACTTATTGATTTTGTTCTTGGACATCACAAAATTCAAAATGCTGACTTTACAACAGCTACTGGCCATGCTGGGCAAGAACACTTGGTTAGTGACTCTAGACTTAAAAGGCATACCTGCATATCCCAATAAGGGAATTGTGCAGAAGATACTTCCGCTTCAAGGCAGGTTTTATGCATTACCAATTCTCTGCACTGCTTTTTGGCTTATCTACTGCGCCCAGGGTCTTTACAAAGTGGCTGGCACCAGTAATTGCATTTTGCAGACAAAGAAGCGTACAAATTTATCCTTACCTGGACGACTGTCTCATTCAAGCAGAAAACAAGGACATTCTTCTTCATCTGGCGTTTGTAAAAAGGCTTCTAACATGCCTAGGGTACACAATAAAGGAAAAGAAATCACAACTGGTTCCCTCTCAAAACATTACATTCCTGGGTGCAAGCTTGAATACAATTGCCCAGATGGCTTACCTTACGCCAGACAAGCAAAGGCAACTGACTGTTTACTTCAAACAGATGGCAACAAAAACCCAGTTATCCTCAAAACAAATTCTGCAGGCTTTGGGGTTCATGGCATCCTGCATTCTACTAATTCCATATGCGACCTCAGTGGTTCCTAAAAAGTTTATGGAGTCAACATTGTCAGTCTGGAAACGATGATTCCTCTCATTCCTGCCTACAACAGAGTTTCTTTGGTGGGCAGTCGCCAGAACAAGCGACGGTGTTTCACTCTACCAACTTCCACCCAAACCCTAACTACAGACTCATCAGACTATGCTTGGGGGGGGGGCACCTGGCGGGGAGATGCATTCGGGGCATATGGAGCCCAAAACAAATGCATCTGCATATCGACCAAAAAGAGATGCTAGCTGTTCAGAATGCCCTGACAGCCTTCAAGGACTTACTTCATCCAGGACAACTACTGATAGACTGACAACACCACGGTTATGTGGTACATAAACAAGCAAGGGGGTACACATTTCTACCCCCTTTGCAGACTAGCCATGGCATTGTGGGACACGGCCTTGACTTACCAAGTACATGTTCAAACTCAATTCCTGCTAGGAAAACAAAATACTATGGCTTCCTGCCAGAAAAACAAAATATTCTGGCAGACGACCTAAGCAGAAATCTTATGGACCCTCACGAGTGGAAACTGGATCCACAAGTCTTCAGCATGATAGCACTGAAATGG
>NC_056749.1:269662988-269740488 GCF_019279795.1 Protopterus annectens
AAATCATTTAGACTGATCAATTGTTAGTCAGCTTTGCTGCAGGAGCAGAGGGGAAAGGCCATATCCAAACCATTTCCAAATGGATAGCACACTGCATCCATTTCTGCTACAAGCAGCATGGGAAACCTCCTCCCAAGGGTCTGGACACATTCTACCAGAGCAACCTCCACATCTGCAGCTTTCCTCAGAGGGGTCCCCACCAGGGACATCCTGGAGGCTGCAGCATGGACATCTGTTCATACCTTCACCAAGCATTACCACCTGCCTATCTTCTCCAAATCCAGGGCAGGTTTTGCCAACGTAGTCCTGCAGGGATTTCTAGCCAGCCCCCAGTCTTTTTGACTGCCTCCACCCTTTTCTTCAGCTTTGGGAATCAACCCAAATTTGATTACTGCAACAGTGAAACACGAAGAACATAGTACAGTTAGATGTTGGGAGTGTATTCACTGTTGCAGTCCTGGTTTCCCTCCCTCCATCCCTCTTATGTCTCTCCTCTTCTCGCAAGGAGTTTTTGGTATTTACTTTCTACTGGTGGTGGTCTTTCACCATAACCTTGCTCCCTCTTGGGGGCTCCTGACAGGACAAGAAAAACTGATGTAATGGTGTCGGCTGCCTTATTTTATACCACTGACAACCTGATGTCCGTCCTGGAGTGACTGCAACCGATGCAGAAATACTAAGCCTGTAGTATTCAGGCCGGCTGAAGGCTACCCTGGCAGGATAAGCCAAATGTGATGACTGCAACAGTGAATACACTCTAACATCCACATTTATGGTAAGTGTACACAACTGTACTTTTTTGTCTTAGAAAACAACTTTTCTAGTGGCGATCACCTCTGCTAAGAGGGTTTCAGAACTGCAAGCATTGTCTGTCAAGGTTCCATACATGATTTTGCACAAGGACAGGGTTTCCCTTTGCACCAATCCTTCCTTTCTCCCAAAGGTAGCATCAGAAGTTAACATCAATCAAACTATCAATTTACCTGTTTTTCTTCCCGAATTTTACAAACAAAATGGAATACAAGCTGCACTTGTTGGATGTTCATAGACCGGTTTTGGTCCTGTGTAAATAGAATTCTTACTTTCGCAAATCTGACCAGTTTGTCCTTTTCTAAACCTTTTTTGGGTAAACCTATTTCCAAGGTTACCATTGCTAGGTGGATCTCCCTGTGTATCCTTCAGATTTACAAGGATAAAGGTTTGTCTACTCCTTGTTAGGTTATAGCTCACTCTACTAGGTCCATGGCTACTACTGCGGCCTTTTGGTCGAGAGCATCTTTAGACAACATTTGTTTTGCGGCTACTTGGTCCTCATCTCATACCTTTATTTCTCACTATAAATTGGATTTGATGTCTAGGAGCGCATCCTTTGGTTCCGCGATGCTCTGGAATGTCCTTCCTTGAGGGCACCCAGGTAATTTAGTAGCTGGGGACTCTGTCCCACAGGTTGAAGAACAAATGAAGTAAACTACTTCAGATAAAGAAGTTATGTAATAATGTTCCATCTGAGTAGTTCTACTTCATTTGTCTTCAATCGTCCCTCTCTCTTTTCCCCTGACCTTACCATATGGACAGCATTATAGCTGGTTTAGGTATGCAAGGTATTTTTTGAGGTTGGGTTGTTCAGTATAAGTTGCAGCAAACTCTATCTGGGGGATGGAAGGTAGTGGGTGGTTTATTATGGGTAAGGGGTGGAGCTTGGAGCTCGGAGCAGATGCTAGTGAAGTTGCCGGCTTTGATCCGATACGGATCCGATACCCACAGGTTGAATACAAATGAAGTAGAACTACTCAGATGGAACGTTATGGTAAGTACATAAGCTATCTTTAGTGTAAGCTTTTGTTCATTTGCATAAAAAGTTGTTGAACTTTAAATTTGTTAGTTTTTAAAGATGTCTGCAGGCTTCTTGAGTGCATCTGAATTAGGATTTTGTGCCCACAAGAAGTGCATCTCTTGAAGTGTGTCTGTTGCTTGGGAGCCAGTCCTTTAGAATCAGACTACCAGATCTGTGCAGCCTTTAACCCAAGGGTCCCTTCAGCAGAAGAAATAAACTAATACTTGAGGGACTGTTGCATTCATCTGGGGTTCAAACCCCCATGAAGCCTATAGTTCCAAATAACTAAAGCGGCAAGCCCTCTGTCTCCCCAGGGATTCGCCAGAGATCAAAGAAATACCCAGGTTGTTGGCTCCAACAACTTTGGACTTGACCCGAGCCAGACATTTTCAGGATTCGAAGGCCTCATCTGATTTGAGCAAAACAAAACCAGTTTTGGATCTGACAGCTTCTTCGGATCCGGCAGACCCTGTGTGCATATCTGGTTCCTCCACAACAAGCCGGACAGCATCGGATCTTAAAGCTATGAGCTGTACTCTAGGTCCACTCTCTAAATCAGTGTCTCCAGTTTAGATATTGAGAATTTTCTTTAAGTCCAGACACCCTTTCATGACCTTTTCCTCCAGGTCTGGTCTTTCTGGTGCCGATATGGACAGGATGATGTGGAGGTTCCTCAAGGCTCTGAGGCAGATGGGGGTTTTGCCTTATCCGTTCCATCTTGAATCCATGAGTGCTCTGTTACCTACATTAGTCTCCTTTTCCAATCTGACCCCCTGTTTTGGAAACCCAGGATCCAGGAATCGAGAGTGTCTGTCTGATGCAAGGAAACTCCCTTTCTGGGCTCCTATGTCCCTGATCTGCTCTCTCCCGCATTTGTCATATCAGAGTAGGTCTCATCCGAGACACTGGTGCCGGCTTGGAAAATGGCTTCGGCTCTGACCTTGTTGGACCTTTCCCTTCCCTTTTGGGGCTTCGGCCCTTGACAGCTCAGGTCCGATTCTGTTAGGTGGTCTCTAATCTGGTGTGGGCTCTGCCTTCTTCCCTCCAGCAGCTTTGGCTCTGGGGTAAGGGGGGTGGGTCTGTCTGGGTCCATCTGTATTCCAGATAGCAGAAAGGGTCTTCTGTAGAATCGGAGAAACATGTCCTTATTTCCAAAATTCCACCATCCTTCTGGTCTGAGCATTGAGCCCATACATCCTGCCATTGGTCAGCCTTCCCCATTAAACCTGCAACTGTTGCCCAGTACGGGGTCACCCTTTCTTCTGATATTTCCCCTGAACATCCCACAGAGTAGGTCCCTCATAAAAAGTGCAAGAGGAGGCACTTTGGACTCCGCCATGGAGTCTTTGACTGAGGACATGGATTTTGATGAAGGATCCCCTCTATCACCACCTGATAATGTCTCTTTTGGAGACATCCTTGAACTCCTGAGGCAAGAAGTTGGGTGGTATTCCCAAAATCCTTCTTCCGAGGAGTCTATTCTGGAGGCTTTTGGGGCGGGCCTGTCTATGTCCTGGGTGCCCCCTTCCCCGGGTAGACAAACTTGCTGATTTTAGTTTCCTGCCGAAGTTGGAAGGAGCCAGACAGTCAAGCCAGTCCCAGAATATCTGAACAAGTTCCTTAGTCTACCTGCTGAGAGTACGTTGGAGTAAAGGTGTCCCAATTGATGCCATTGTGTCAACAGCTACAAAAAAGGAGTTGGCTGAACAGAGCTCCTGTGCTCGTTTCCCAAACAAGGAGTCTTGGGCGCTGGACAGAGATGAAAAGTGCGTTTATGCCTCAAGCCCCCTTTACATTGAGAGCATTGAACTGCTTGGCACATTTTACACACTTGCAGGGAGATTTGGTCAAAGAATTAACCATCTTTCGGACACCTTGTCAGAGGAGGACCTTTGAAAAGGTTTCACCCCAGTTGGTGACTTTCCTCCCTTGCAAATTCCTCAGCTGATTTTGTACTCGTGAGCAGCTAGTGCAGGCATAGCCATAAGGAGACATTGCTGGATGAGACTTTGCAGTTTCGCGGAACCCTTCAAAGTCTTTTTAATACCCCCCCTTTGGTTCCTCTTTGTTCAGACAGTCTGTTAAGGAAATGCTTGCCCGCTGCAAGAAAAATAGAAAGACCTTGTCTGCTGTGGGGATCGTTTTCTACCCCACCCCCGAGAACCTTCTTAAGGAATCTGAGAAGTGGTAAGAAGACTTTGTTCAGGAAATCTCAAGGGCCTTTCCAGGCTCCATATGGGGATGCTTCTTCCAGAGGCAGAGGAGGATGTTTTAGTAGTAGATGCCATCCTAGAGGTGGGGAGATCAGCAGAATTGGGAGCTTTAGAGAACCCTTCCTGATAAGCCCCATAAGCTCTCCTGAAAGTGCGTGCTGCCTGACTGCCCATCTCTGGAGGCAGTAGGGGGATGTTTATCACTGTACCTAGATGCTTGGACAAAGGTCACAAAAAATGCCTGGATGCTAAAAATGTCTAGAGGTTTCTATATTCCCTCTTCTTAACCTCTGTTATAGCCACAAATAAATAACATTAAGAATTTACTTTTTATGCCTTCAGTCAGGAACACTTCAGGATGTTCAAACAAAAATGTTATTCTTACAGTGCTGGGAGACTATCTTCATAGCTGTTGATAAATTTGTCTCTGAAGAGAGACAAACTATATCTTCATCATTTTTACATCAGTTCAAAGAGCTTCTATTTCACAGGAAAATAGATCCTTATTTAGATCGGTTTCTAAGGTTTCTCCATTCAGGCTTCAGGCAGTGCAAAAGAATACCTTGGGATTTTGGGATTGACAAGTATCTGATTCTCATGATACCCTGGCAGGACTCCACATGATAAAGATACTGTGACGTCTGAAATTTCTTTGGTCCCACCATCAACACTCAATCTTTTCAAATTTCAGTTCTGGGATTTGTCGGAAGAGAAATCTTTTAGTGGAGATCGGATATCCTTTAATCCAGGTCTCCCCTTCTCTCTCCTGCTTCAAAGTGGTCAGCCAGTGCGGACACTTTGGACTTTTCTTAGGAAGCGGTTTTAGGAAGAATAAAAGTGCAGGGGTGGGGGACACCAAGGACAGATGCAAGTACACAAATTTTGTGGAGATGCTTGCTCTGATCAAGGCAGTAAACTCTCCAAGCCATCTTTGGTCCCTTAGACCTCTTAAAGTCGTTTCAGACAGTGCCACAGTTGTGGAATTTCAACAAGTAAGGGGGAACCAGGTTGTACCCACTTTGCAGACTAGCTGTGTTAGCTTGATATATACCTTCACAGCACAGTCTCTCTCTACAGGCATCCTACTTTGTCAGAGCAAAATTTGTGTGGAAGATGAGCTGACCGGGGGAAGACCCTCATGAACGGAAACTAGATCAGGGGGTCTTCCAACAGTTGATCCATCTGTGGGGAGTTCCTCAAGTAGACCTTTTTGCCTCATATTTTGAACAATCAGCTGGCAAGATTCTGTTGTGTGGCTGTATGCAAGAAGACCTGGAAGATTGATGCATTTTCTTTGGACAGGAATGTTCCTGTATGCTTTTCCATCCTTTCAACTAATATCCAGAGCACTTCTGAATATTCAGAATCCCCAGCATTAGTGTGATGACTCCCTTCTGGCCAACAGCTGAGTCTCCCTTCTTTTGGAAATGGCCAGGGGCAATTACCCAAACTTCAAGACTGGATATACTCAAAAGAACAGGGTTGTTTGATACACTTTTTAACATTAGTCATTTTCAATTCACTACTACTGTAAGGTTTTAATTCCTTTTAGGCACTTGTTTAAGGACTTGCAGCAGGTAATGGAGGCAAGAAAGCCTGCTACTAGAAAATTGTATATTGGCAATGGAAAAGGTTTTGTAGTTGGTGCTAACAACTTAACAACCCATTCAGGGCTAGTTGTCCTCTGTTTTTTCAATATTTGTGAATTACTATCGTATGGTCTTTTTTTTATTCTTCTGTCAATTCATTTATGGCTTTTCAGTATGTATGCCCATAGAGCCTCCTCTTTCAGGGCAGTCTCATGACAAAAATGTTCTTGAAAGGAGTTTTGCATAAGAGGTTGCCAACTTAAATGGTTGGCCCCTTCTTGGGATCTTAATTTTGTGTTAGAAGTTAACACTTGCTCCATTTGAACTAGATAATCTGGCTGACATGAGGTTGTTAACATAGATTTTACTGATACTCTGACCTCTGCAAAAAGGGTATCCGTCGCAAACTTTTATGGTGAGGCAACCCTGTTTCATGTGCCATAGGAACAGGATTTCTTATCATAGGAGATTAATAGGCTATCGACCCGGAGGTCATTTTAAGCCTAGCCGTTTCATCCCAATGTAATACCATGAAAATGCTATTCCATACCAAAGATTGCATTTGGTGATGACTGTCCATGTCCAGGAGGGTTGTGGGTGCTTTTCCAGGTAATAATTTACGGTGCCTCATCCATTTGGCTAGGTTCCTATTGGAGTATGATAGAGGTGCTCTGTTTCAGATGAATTGGTAGCCTGTTCCAAAGATGTAGCAGTCGCTGGGAGATGAATCTGTCCCTCCAGCATGTTCTGTTTTAAGATGCAGGTCATACTTGGGTCCCTGGAATGGGTAGCCCTAGCCCAGTTTGATTTACTCCAAATGCAGTAAGTTCATTGGGTTTGGGTCTTGGATTGCCCTGTAGACCAGGCGTAAGTCACCCCTAAGAAGTCTGTATGACATGGAGTATAGTGAAAGGGACTTTAGTCAGTCTGTGAAACGCACATGTTGGAGCCCTTTGTTCTTTGTTAGAACATTTTGAGGTCTCTCCAGTTGCTTTGTACACTACATGCCAAACGAATCCTCCTTTTATGCCTAAAGTGGTAAAGCCAAATTATTCCTTTCCCCTTTTTCGTTACTGAAACTACAAATAAAGGAGCCGAGGATACACCATACTTTAGATGTTCACAGACCGTTTTGGTACTGTCTTGATGGAATTAAATCTTTCAGATCATTAGGTTAGTTTATTTCTTGTGAGGGTAAGAGGGACATCCTGCTTCAAAACAGACTTTCAAATCCTTGTCTAAGGCTATTATACTCACCATAACCAATCTATTTCAAACAGGGTGAAGGCCTTCTCTACCAGGGCCTTGGTTTAATCTACGTATTTTTGTAAAGGGTTGGATTCTAGAAGTATTCTAGATGCTACTACTTTGACAAAGCACTATAAGGTTGATTAACTTCTGTAGGTCCATATCAAGCTTTATGACCATTCTCCAGTGGTTCTTGGACTCTTCTCCTTCCATCTTCCATATGTAGTTAACTGTGGTAGTCTAGCCATGTAGCTACGGTTACTACTGCACTGATCAATATGATTGACATAGTACAGATGTTATGTGATCCTATCTCGCCTACATTCTGTACTGATGGGTTCGGAGCCGATCCTCGGCTCCGACTCGGCACGCTATACTATAGAGCGAAGTCTCTTAATTGGCTGAGCTATTCTACATCCCAGGATGCACCACTACTACTTCCCCAGATCTCGTTTGCCGCTTCATAGCAATAGACGTGGTCTCGACTTGGCTGGGCTAAGTACTATTTACTGACTAATTTTCTGTCAGAAAATTTCTAATTTTTCACCCAAAAGCTGTTTTAACAGCTACTTGTCGTTTCTAAGTGGTTTTTGTGAAAGTTTGTGTAAATTTTGTTAGCGCTAGGTTCCCGCTTTATTTAGTGAGGGGTTTCCTCGCGCTCTACTTCTAGTGTGTTATACCTTGTGTTACTTAACTTTTGTGTAGTAATTTTTAGTTTTTTCTAGCGTCAAGGTCCCGTTTTAGTTAGAGGGGCCTTGCCCTCGTGCTCTGCTAGAGCTGTGTTGTAGTTTCTACCTGTGGGCCTATCCTGTTTAAATTAGAGGGATTTGGTACCTTTGTGGTAGTTTCTTGTTCTAGACTGTTTTTTGAGTGTGTCATGTAGAGATGTCGAAGGAGCATAGGCCTTCGGGCTTTAAAAAATGTACCAAGTGTGGGTACAAGATGTCAATCACGGATGACCATTCTCTGTGTTTATTGCCTAGGTCCTAAACACCTTCAAGAGTCGTGTAGTGTATGTCACGCCTTTTCTTCTCGTGTCCTCCAAGAGAGGAAAAACAAATTGATATTGAAGGGGCTCATCACCCCTTGAGGAGGCTTTATCTTCTTCCCCCTCTCCTTCCAGGAAGAAGTCTTCGGCTCCGACCAGTCCGTCGGAGCCGACAGCTAAGAAATCAAGGCAGGCTTCTCCGTCGGCTCCACGGACTTCCGAGCCGAGGTCGGAACGGTCTGCCTCGATGCCGCCAGCCTCGACTCCTCTGTCTTCGGAGCCGAGCACTCGAGCATAGAGAGGCGGGTCACCTTCTTCGGCTCCATTGGTTTCAGAGCCGAGAAAGGTCGCTCGCTCAGACTCTTCTACCTCGGCACCGAAGTCCCCGTCTGCTCAGAGGGAAATTACTGTGCTGGTGGAATCTCCCTCGGCGCCGATACTGCTTGAGACTATTCGGAGCCGGTCCCCTAGTCTTTCGGAACCGGCAGAGAAGTCAACTCTGGCCCGATCGGTCTCTTCTCGGTCTTCGAGGGTGTCCGATTCGGATATAGACAGGGTGCTTCAAAGGCTGTTCCAGTCTCCAGTTTTACAAAAGTTAGTCTCTGCTCCAGCCCAGTCGGCTCCGGAGCCGATTGTCCACCCTGTTGTATTGGTTCCTCCAACAGCCTCGGCACCGTTGGAGTCGGTGCTGGTGGAGCCAGTGGAGGTTCTCTGGTCGGCTCCGACCCTTACTCCAACCCCGACCTTCGGGTCGGAGTTCGGTACACGGACCTCCTCGGTCGGCCCCGGGGGTGACGCTTCGGGTCCGATGCTTTCGGTTCCGAGCCTCCCTCTCGGTGCGTCGGCTGCGGGAGTGCCGTCTACTGCTGTGGCCTCGGGGGTCGGATCTTCCCAGGACTTGGGAGGTCCGACCTTCAGGGCCATGAGGAGTGCTTTGGCCAAATCTTCCTTGGCTACCTCCACCATCTCTCCGGCACCTTCCCTTGTCACGGAGACTTGTTCCTTTGTTGTCCCCCTGTCTCAAGACAGCGGAGCCCTGGGGCCTGAGGTCACCCCCATTGGGGATTCCTCCCTTCCTGGGGGTCCTTCCGAGGCTTCTTCGGAGGAACCTCCCAGGAAGAGACAGTGTAAGAGGAAGCACGTCGACTCGCCTGATGAGTCTCTCACCTCGGACACCGACCTCGATGATGCGGAGGGGTCCCCCAAGTCGTCCTCGGATGATGTCTCCTTTGTGGACATCTTAGAAATCCTCAAGCAACGAGGCGACTGGCAGTCCAAACCCTCTTCCGCTGAGGAGTCTGTATTCCTCAAGGCCTTCGGGGCTCAACCTTCCGCCTCCTGGGTGTCTCCGCCCTTCGATGAGCTCCTGGATTTGATCTCTCGAAGGGTGTGGGAGCACCCGGATTCTGTGGAACAGGTGCCAGCTCGCCCGAATAAATTTTTGTCAGCCCCCCCTGAAAAGGAATTCTCATCTAAAGGTGTGGCCGTAGATGCCCTGGTGGTGGCATCTGCTACCCAACAAGATGTGGCAGAGGCTTCGACGTCCGTCCATCCTCCTAATAGAGTCCAGGAGTATGGATCGGTACGGGAAGCGCACCCTTACTTCAGCAGCCTTTACCTTAAGGTCTCTGAATTACCCACGACTTCACCAGACTTCAGAGGGATCGGGTCAAGGAACTTTCAGATACCCTCTCTGGTAACCTACCTGAGCAGTTGGCCCAGACGGTTAGCTCTCAGTTGGCTACTCTATCATCAGTATCGAACTCGTCCATGAGGCTCATTTCATATGCGGCCGAAGGGGCGAGTAGAGCGTCGGGTACAGGTGTTGCTCTACGGAGACGAGCCTGGCTCCGCCTGTGTCATTTTGCGGAGGCCTTCAAGTCTTCCTTTGCCGACGCTCCCTTTGATGGGTCCTCCTTGTTTGGACCCAAGGTAAAGGACACCTTGAACCGCTGTGAACAAGAGGGTAAGACTTTGACTGCCATAGGGGCACGGTTTTCCACTCCCTTCCGGCCTTATCCCAAGGCTAGAAGAGGAGGGAAAATGTGGTTCCGCAAATCTCAGACGACTTACCCCTCACAGCAGGATGATCCCCCTTCTAGAGGCAGAGGAGGGGGAAATTTTTCAGGAAGACGCCGTCCCAGAGGCGGCAGAGGCCCCCGCAACACTGGAGACCGCGAGTCCTTTCGTGGCTCCTCAACCTTCCAGCATCCCTGAAGGATTGCCCGACTGTGCCGCTCCGGAGCCAGTCGGGGGTCGTTTTTCGAGGCACCTAAAGGCCTGGGAGAATATCACTCAGGACCGATGGGTGCTCCGAATCATTGCCGGAGGTTACAACATCCCTTTTCTCAGCCCCCACCATCCCGGAAAGTCCCGGACCCACCACCCAGTCAACGGGATCTCGCAGCCATCGAAATTTCAAAGCTGCTTCAAAAAGGAGTCATCCAACTGGTCCCCGAAGACCAGACCGGGTTAGGGACTTGCTCAAGATTCTTTTTGGTGCCAAAAAAGACCGGGGACATGAGGCCCATCTTGGATCTCAGCAAACTCAACCGTTCTGTCAAGAAGTCCAAGTTCCGGATGGTCACCTTACAATCCATTCTCCCGCTGCTGGAGGAAGGTGTTTGGATGTGCTCCATAGATCTCAAGGACGCCTATTATCATATACTGATAGATCAGGCGTCCAGGAGACACTTGCGCTTCAGCCTGGGAGACACTCATTTCCAGTTCCGCGCACTGCCCTTTGGTCTCACCACAGCCCCCAGGGTGTTCACCAAATGTTTGGCGGTGGTGACTGCTCACCTGAGAAGTCTAGGATTCCAGGTGTTTCCATACCTAGACGACTGGCTCCTAACTGCCACTTCCAGGCGTCTACTCTTACAGAACCTAGCAGCCACTATATCTCTAGGCAACTCCCTAGGAATCACCTTCAATTGGGAAAAGTCTGTGTTGCTGCCATCTCAGCGCATAAGATTTATCGGAGTAAATGCGGGTCTATCTTCCTACAGAGAGGATAGAAATATTACAATCTCAAGTCCGAGCATTGCTCCTCAAACGCCGAGCCCCAGCCAGAATGGTCCTACAACTGTTGGGTTCCATGTCGGTTACCATTTTCCTAGTTCCCTTAGCAAGATTGCATATGAGGATTCTCCAGTGGCTCCTGTCAGTCCAGTGGTCGTATCAGGATCTTCCTCTCCGTCACCTCATTATGATCACGGAGACGTGCAAACAGGACCTCCGTTGGTGGCTTCTTTCCTCCAACCTGAATCAGGGGGGACCCTTCGTTCCTCCACCTCCAGTGGCCACTTTGACTACGGACGCCTCCCAGACGGGGTGGGGGGGGGACATTACCTGGGCAGGTCAGTCCAAGGCAAGTGGCACCCCGACGAGAGTTCCCTCCACATCAACATACTGGAAATGAGGGCGGTGCTTCTATCGCTACAAGCACTACACAGTTACCTCCCCCAGGGCATGATTGCCGTTCAGTCCGACAACATGTCAGTAGTCTGGTACCTGAACAAGCAGGGAGGGACCAGGTCCTACCCCCTTTGCAGAGAGGCCATGAAAGTATGGGATTGGGCGATTGCAACCAACAGTTTCTTGGTAGCAACACACATTCCGGGGAGATCCAATGTGATAGCCGACAGACTGAGCAGAACTATTCTCTCCCCGCACGAGTGGTCTCTGAACGACAGAGTGGCAACTCAGATCTTCAGAAGATGGGGAACTCCTTGTTGCGACCTCTTTGCAACTCCTCTCAACACGAAATGTCTACAGTTCTTCTCTCTCACCCCAGTTCCGGGGGGGGTTTCCCAAGGACGCCCTAGTCCAAGCTTGGCCTACTGTACGCCTTTCCACCGGTTCCCCTTCTTCCCAGGGTGATCCAGAAGGCGATTCACTTGCAGTGCAAGATGATTTTACTTGCCCCATACTGGCCTCGTCAAGTCTGGCTGCCCTTTCTTCGGAAATACGCACTGGACGGTCCATGGTTCCTGGACCAGGTTCCAGACCTCTTGATCCACCGGGACAGCTTCATCAGTCCCTTCACTCGTTGAGGTTAACAGCTTGGCTCCTCCACTTCCCACCTTAGTCAGGAACCAGGTTTTGGACTCTTAAGTCATACATATCTTGTCCTCGGCCCACAAGAATTCGACTAAAAAAATGTATAACAGCAAATGGAAGAGATTCGCCATTTGGGCCCAACTCCGGGGATTAGATCCCATTTCTGCCCCGGTGTCAGAAGTTTTGAAATTTTTAGCTTCTTTATTCGATCAAGGTTCTTCGGTCTCTACCATCAAGGTTCAATTGGCAGCTGTTTCTAATTTTCATGAAAGTATAGACCCACCTTTGAGCAATAAGTTGCCTTCATGAAAGGTGCTGGGCTGCTACGACCTCCGATTTCTCATCCCGCTCCACAGTGGGATCTTAATTTCGTATTAGGTGCTTTGACCTCTTCCCCCTTCGAACCGGCAGCAACTTGTGACTTGAAATTTCTTTCTTGGAAGACTGCTTTTTTGGTGGCAATTACATCAGCCAGAAGAGTTTCGGAACTTCAAGCCCTATGTGTCAAACCACCGTACCTGGTTTTTCACAAGGATAGAGTATCCCTCTGGCCTAATCCATCCTTTGTTCCCAAAGTTTGTTCTAGTTTTTGTCTTCAACAGTCATTGGAACTCCCAGTTTTCTTCCCAAACTACTCAGACAGAGCGGAATACATCTTCCATTCATTGGATGTTCACAGGCAGTTGCGTTTCTACTTAGGACGCACCAAACAAGGAAAACAGATCAGTTGTTTGTGTCCTTTTCAGACAATAAATTGGGCAAAGCCGTCACGAAGGTCACCATTGCCAAGTGGATCAGAGACTGTATCAGTCATACTTACCTTCTTTCTAATAGAGAGCTTACAACCACTGTGAAAGCTCATTCTACAAGGGCTATGGCTACTTCGACAGCCTTTCATTCCAAGCTTGCCATTAGTGACATTTGTGCTGCGGCTACCTGGTCTTCTCCTCACACCTTCATTTCTCATTACAAATTGGATGTGGCATCTCGGGGGCGAGCTTCCTTCGGTTCCACAGTTCTCAGGAGTGTTTTCCAGTGAGCCACCCAGGAATCAAGTGCTAGGGACGCTGTCCCATCAGTACAGAATGTAGGCGAGATAGGATCACAACATCTTTTAGTTATGTACTTACCATAACTTTAGATGTTTGGGATCCATCTCGCCTACATTCCTAATAACCCACCCTCCTTCCCCCTGCCTTGGAGATCAGAAGAGACCGGACGGTTCAGTTTAGCCGTTTCATCTTGAAACACCTGGCAATGTTATTTCAACTGTCTATGAATGTGTACATGTGTGCGGACAAACAAGATCTGGGGAAGTAGTAGTGGTGCATCCTGGGATGTAGAATAGCTCAGCCAATTAGAGACTTCGCTCTATAGTATAGCGTGCCGAGTCGGAGCCGAGGATTGGCTCCGAACCCATCAGTACAGAATGTAGGCGAGATGGATCCCAAACATCTAAAGTTATGGTAAGTACATAACTAAAAGTTATGCAAGTTGAACTTGTTTTAACAGTAGATGTTTGATCACTGCTGCAGTAGCCACTCCCTTTGTGTTTTGATGTTTTATAACTGGGTGTGACTGTTTTGTCCAAGCAGAGTGCTTTTAGTGCTCATCCTCCCTCTTTCTTTTGGCGGGAAAGCTCTGAAGGACTTGCATCCAAAGTTAACTTTGTTAGCTCGGCTCAAGGTGTTTGACAGTTTGGGTGCATGAAAGATGCCCTGAAGCTTTGGATTCCGGCCAGCCATTATATCCTTGGCAGGATATAACCCATATAGCTAAGGCTACTGCAGCAGTGATCATTTCGAATATTTACTGTTACAGTAAATTCAACTTGCACAGCTGTACTTTTCTCCCTTCCAGTCCTCATATACAGTCTGTCACTACAGATGCATCAAACCTGTCTGTGGAACCTGCAAGCCAAACAGTAGTACTTTAATATGACAGTGGTGGTGGCAGTGATCATTCTTGGAAAGCCTTAAATCATTTCTAATTCCTTATGATCTTAGCAGATTTACATGAGCCTGAAATTTGTCAGTGTTGATCAGTGCACTGTCCTAGTAAACAAACATTGCACTACACTGATGTGGTACATAAAACTAAGAAGGGGTTAAATTCAGTGGATGGTTGCAGCTGTTCTTTGGTTCTCTATAGGAGTCTGCTGTGACTTGTAAGTATGGGTTGAAGACTATTGGCTATAGTAGTGGCATGTACAGAAGGGAATTTGAACACCAGAACGCACACCCCGTGGAACCAAAAAATTCTCCCACCCATCAAAATAAAAACTTTCCTTTATTCAAACACTCAAATGTACATCCTGTAATGCACTATTGATATCCTGCTTTTTTTTTAACCAGTGGAATGCAACATGCCTTCTGTCTTTATTTTAACACCAAAATTAAACGAAATAAGTACCACAGATGAAGGAAAATAGTTGGCTCAATGATATAATTCCAAAGCTGGTTTAATGGTCAATTTAAACACACAAGCGCAATTCAACACACAGCGTTTTCGTCTTAAGTAGCTATGATTTCATCAGATGCAAACCAATTAATGAACCACCTCAGTTAGCTAATCCATTATCTTAATTATTCAAGTAATCCACCAATGAGAATATAGTCCATTGTGTCAATAAAGCATGTCATTGATCTGACAGGACTGCACCTCTAAAACAGCCCTTTCGTCCTGTCTGATCAATGACCTGCTTTATTGAGACAATGGACTGTGTTCTCATTGGTGGATGACTTGAATAATTAAGCTAATGGATTATGTAATTGAGATGGTTCATTAATTGTTTGCATCTGATAAAGTCTTAGCAACTTAGACAAAAACGCTGTGTGTGGAATTGCGTTCGTGTTTGAATTGACTATTAAACCAGCTTTGGGATTCTATCATTGAGCTGACTAATCTGAAGTAGTTAACTTCATTTTATCTGCAACCTGTGGGTATACAGATCTGTATTGGATCTGAGCCGGCAACTTTTTTCTAGCATCTGCTCCAAGCTCCTCCCCTTACCCATAATGCCCTACCGTCTCCTATCTTCCCTCAGATCTCGTTTGCCGCGCCAGTAGTGTGCATCGTGGTCTCCTTTGCTCTGAGCATAAAAGGGATAGTAAGTGGAAACTTTTACTTGTATCCAAGAGGGCTTGTCTAGGATTACCCTTCCTCCCCTTCTGTAATGCGTTGGTCGTTAGTGTAAAAAAAAAAGAAAGAAAAGTACTGTATGTCAGGACTGCCCTTCCCCTACCTGTGTGTGTGTGTGTGTGCTTTTTTTTTGGGAAGGTAGTACCTTTACCTTTGAGTGCAGGACTATGGCTGACCAGCCAAAGCCTGTGTTCAAAAAATGCTTTTTTTTTTTTGGGAAGGTAGTACCTTTACCTTTGAGTGCAGGACTATGGCTGACCAGCCAAAGCCTGTGTTCAAAAAATGCACAGTGTGGCCATAAGCTTTCCCCTGCCGATGGTCACACTCTGTGTGTGATATGCTTAGGAGTGGCACATTTATCCACTCAGTGTGCCGTCTGTTCAGGCTTCAACCCTAGGGCCCTTAGGGATCGTAAGGCCAAGCTAGTTACCAAAGGCCTCTTCTCCCTGTTGCCATGCTGGATTCTGCCTTGGCCTCTTGTCGCTAGTGCACCACCCCAGACAGGTACTCAACCTCCATCTTCGTCTGGCGATGGGTCCTGTAAGGACAGATCTTCAGTCAGCGAGTCTGACAAAGATAAAGAAAAGGAAAGACGCAGAGAAGAAAGGGAGAAAAAGAAAGACTGACGTCACAAGAGATCCCCAGACAGGGAGCTCTTTCTCAGCCCTCCATCTTAAGACCATGAGGCCTGTTTATCCTCTGCTCCAGTCACTGCGTTTCTCACCGGAGCCGTTGGAACATTCGGACCAGAGGCCCTCCACCCCTCTGCGCAGACCAGCCAGATCCGAGTCGGTGGCCTCTTCAAGGTAGACTCTGAGCCTGTCGGACATGGATATGGACAGGATGATGCGGAGATTTCTTCAGACCCAAATTCAGATGGGAGTCTTGCCAGGTCCCTCTGGAGGGATGACCTCCATACCTCTTTTCCGCCCTATCTCTCCTTCCCCAATCAGTGCTTCAGTGCTCTTGGATCAGAGGTTCTTTGGAGCTGGTAGCTCAGCGCCGACTGTTCCTCCAACCTCGACTCTGGCTGTTACCTTGAGTTCCTCTGATCCGACTTGTTCGGATCCGAGTGACTCTGAGCCGCGGACAGGGAGTAGGACCCAGGGGAATGGATTCTTCGGCTCAGACTCTCTTTCGGACCCGATCTGTTCCCTCTGACCTCAGGCTACCCTGTCTTCGGCTCCAGTCCCTGCTTCGGATCCGGGGAGGACTTCTCCCTCGGCCTTCGAAGTGGTGGAGAGGGTTTTCTCCCAGGGATTGAGACCCCAGCCCATCCCCTCTGATACCACCCAGGCACCCCTGGATTTGGCGATTACTCCCTTCATCCTGTCTCTGGGACAACCCGTGGCAGAGGATCCCTAGGTCATTTTTCCCGAGGAAACACCTGCGGCTCGCGAATCCCCTTCTGAAAGTCTCACTGAAGAGGGCCACCGCAAGTGCAAAAGGAGGCACTTGGACTCCCCCGAGTCCCTCACCACTGACACTGACTTAGATGAAGGAGAAGGTTCCCCCAGGTCACCTCCCAAAGACATCTCCTTCGGAGAAAATATGGAGATCCTCCGCCAGAGGGGGGAGGTTGATCAGCCCCAAAACCTTCTGGGGATGTCAGTGTTCCTGTAAGCCTTTGGCCTTTGGCACAGGCCCATCTACTTTCTGGGTGTCCCCACCAGCAGACCCCTTGGTGGACCTAATCACCACGAGGGCATGGAAGGAGCCCGACACCATAGAGCCCATCCCCAAATGTCCTGACAAGGTTTTATCTCCTCCTCCTGATAGAAAACCCTGGTCGAAAGGAGCCCCAGTTGATGCTATGTTGGTCGCAGAGGCCACAAAGAAGGAACTAGCACAGGAAAGTTCCTTAGTCCACCCTCCAGACAAGGAGTCCAGGTCAGTGGATAGGTTTGGGAAGTGCGTATACTCTTCAGCGACTTTCTCTATCCGTGCGCTGAATTATTTGGCACATGTGATTTGACTTCAGCGAGACCTTGCTTCAGAATTCGCTGAGTCACCCCCAGAGTCTTTATCGCTGCAGGACAGACAGCTGTTCTCGGCAAAAATGTCTACTCTGAAGTCAGTGTCAAATACATCTATGCAGCTACTTTCCCACACCATGGAAGGAGCAGCTAGAGTGGCTGGGACAGGCATAGCCATGAGGCATCATGCCTGGCTCAGATTGTGTCAGTTCGCGGACCCTTTCAAGGTGTCTTTATCAATGCTCCCTACGACGGTTCTTCCCTCTTTGGGAAGACAGTACGTGACGCACTTGTCCAGAGTGAAAAGGACGGGAAGACTTTGTCTGCCGTC
The DNA here is from genome assembly GCF_019279795.1 of Protopterus annectens. NCBI lineage: Eukaryota > Metazoa > Chordata > Ceratodontiformes > Protopteridae > Protopterus > Protopterus annectens. Next base: position 269,680,371 of record NC_056749.1, read on the forward strand.
GGAGTCCGCTTCTCTAACCCTCAGCGATACTTCTCTAGGAATCAGAGGGCAGAAGATGATGTGGTTCCGAAAATCTGTTTTCCTGGGATTCTCAGGATGGCTATTCCCTCAGAGGCAGAGGGGGACAGGATCGACGCAGACCCAGAAGTAGAGGGGGTCCCAGGAATTTCGGGTCTAGGGAGCCCTTCTCTGATGGACCCGGTCAGCAGCCCTGAGGGGTTGCCCGACTGTCCTACTCCTGGAGGCAGTCGGGGGATGATTGTCTTTACACCCAGCACCATGGGAGTCCATACTACCACATCAAAATACACAGATGCTCCAGGAGGTTTCTGTGCTTCCGGCTGGGAGCCAGTCACTTTCAGTTCGTGGCCCTACCCTTTGGTCTCACCACAGCCCCCAGGGTGTTCACCAAGGTAATGGCAGTTGTAGCGGCTCACCTGAGGCTTCAGGTTATTCAGGTGTTTCCATACCTGGACGACTGGCTCTTCGCTGCGCACAACAAGCATCACTTGTGTCTGGCCCGAGATTATTTCATTCTGTTAGCAGACCTACTGGGAATTAGTCAATGTTCACAAATCCCATTTGCAACCAGTACAGATTCTAGACTTCATTGGGGCCCGGTTAGACACTTTGCAGATGAAGGTATTCCTAACTCCAGACAGGATTCTACATCTCAGGGGCCACATAGCTCAGATAGCGAACTCCAAGTCTTCAAAGGCGAGCGAGGTTCTCCGGGCTCTGGGCTCCTTGGCTGCCGCCATATCTATTCTCCCGTATGCGCGCCTTCACATGCGGGTTCTTCAGTGGACTCTGGCTGTCCAGTGGTCTTGGCTAGACCTACCCATGGAATTTCTGATCAAAATCAGTCACGTCTGCAGGACATCTCTTCTTTGGTGGTTAACTTCACCGGAGATATCAAAAGGACGCCCATTTGCATCACCCCCAGTCCAAACCACAGTGACCACGGTCGCCTCCCAACTCTGGTGGGGGGGGCACTGTTTGGTAAGGACAGTCCAAGGCACGTGGTCCCAGACAGAGACCAATTTGCACATACATGTTCTAGAAATGAGGGCAGTGCTTTAGCGTTGGAAGCCTTTTACATAGTCCTCCCTCTTGAATTGATTGCAATTCAGTCAGACAACTTGTCGGTCGTCTGGTATATTAACAAGCTGGGGGAACCAGATCCTACCCTCTATCGGGAGGCCACGAGAGTGTGGGAATGGGCGATTTCCACCGGTCGGTGTCTGATAGCAACGCACATCCTGGGGCACCCCAGCATTTTGGCGGACAGATTGAGTCGGGCCATTCTGATGCCTTATGAGTGGTCTTTGAAACAGTAGCAGAGGAAAGTTTCCTGGCATGGGGTCAGCCTTGCTGCGATCTCTTTGCATCTCCTTCCAACGCGAAGTGCAGCGAGTTCTTCGCTCTGATTCCCTCACCAGGGGAAGTCCCCAGAGACACTCTAGTCCATGTTTGGCCCCCCGGACTTCTTTATACTTATCCACCTTTACCTCTCATTCCGAAGTTTCTTCAGAAAGCTTGCCGACTACGTTACAAAGTGATCCTCATTGTCCCGTTCTGGCCTCATCCGGTTTGGTTCCCATTCCTTTGGTCTCGTCTATTAGCTCCCCCGTGGGTTCTGGATCCCTGCCCGGATCTAATTTCCCATCAGTCGGGGACACGTCCACCCGATCTGGGCAGCCTCAAGCTAACAGCTTGGTTGCTCCAGTTCCGTTAATCACCAGGACTCCTGGTCTTTCATCCCAGGTAAAATCCATTCTGGTGGCCTCTCTTAAAGACTACACTAGGAAACTATATTGCAGTAAATGGAAGCGCTTTTCCATTTAGGCTTCACGGAGAGAAATGGATCCCTTTACAGCTCCTGTTCCAGCGGTGTTGGACTTCCTGTTTGGTATCTTTCAGCAAGGAGCTAGTTCCTCCACAGTGAAAGTACAATTGGCAGCCATTTCCAGTTTTCACGTTGAAGACAACATGGCCTAAGCCTCCTCTAGGCTGTGTAAGGCCTTTCTTAAAGGTACCTTTCTGCTACGGCCCCCTGTCAAGGATTCTGTACCTCCTTGGGACCTTACTTTTGTTTAACAGGCATTGGTAGCCCCTCCTTTTGAACCCGCAGCTTCGGTGGACTTAACATTTTTGTCCTGGAAGACGGCTTTCCTAGTCGCCGTCACATCGGCTAGGAGAGTTTCTGAGCTTCAAACTCTGTCCGCCGTGCCTCCATGTTTGGTCTTCCATAAGGTTAGGGTTTCCCTCCGTACTAACCCTTCCTTCTTACCTAAAGTGGCATCTGAAGCAAATGTAAACCAGTCCATTAATCTGCCTGTTTTCTTTCCCAACTTTCAAAATAAAGGGGAATACAAACTCCATTTGTTGGATGTTCATAGACAACTTCGTTTTTATTTTCATAGAATGAAGTCTTTCTGCACGACTGACCGATTGTGCGTTTCCTTTTCCAAAGCATTTATGGGTAAAGCTATTTCTAAAGTTTCTTTAGCCAGATGGATTACTCTTTGCATTTCGCATGCTTACAAAGCAAAAGGTTTATCTCCTCCTGGTATAGTTAAGGCTCACTCTACCAGGTCCATGGCGACTTCTGATGCTTTTTGGTCCAGGGCACCTTTGGACGATATTTGTGCAGCAGCGACATGGGCCAATTCACATACCTTCATTTCCCATTACAAATTGGATCTGATTTCGAGGGCTAGAGCATCCTTTGGCTCTGTGGTGCTCAGGAATATCCTTCCAGGAACAGGTTGCAGATAAAATGACGTTAACTACTTCAGATAAAGAAGTCATGTACTCACCATAACGTTCTATCTGAGTAGTTATACTTCATTTTTCTGCAACATTCCCTCCCTCCATCCCCCGGACCTTATCCTGTTTTCAGGTTGGTTATTAGGTTTTGAGTTGCATATATATTTAGTTGCAGCAAACTCGATCTGAGGGAAGATAGGAGATGGTAGGGCATTATGGGTAAGGGGAGGAGCTCTAAGCAGATGCTAGAAAAAAAGTTGCCGGCTCTGATCCGATACAAATCCGTATACCCACAGGTTGCAGAAAAATGAAGTATAACTACTCTGATGGAACGTTATGGTGAGTACATAACTTCTTTTTTTCCTTTTGTGGTACTTATTTTGTTTGGTTTTGGAGTCGGTGGTGTTAGTACCTGTTCCAGTTTATTTTTGATTTTAATACCATTAACACTTAGATTAAATCCTTCCACACTGCTCCACTTGTTTTGCCCTTATAACCCCATCATCTGATATTCTGATTCAGCTTGCAATGCAACATACTTGTTAAACTTGAACTGCATATGCGCTTACATTTGTATCGTTAGTTTGCAGAATTTTCCTTACAAGTAGAATTTTTTTCAGTTGCATCCATTCATCTTAAGGGAATAATGCTGCTATGTAGCTAATTCTACATTCATAACCATCTCTTCCCTTTCAGTCCCCTGTGATATTTTTGCCTATATTCTAATCAATATTTGAAGCTAGGAATCACTCAAACCAGAAGTGTTCTGTTTCTTTACATCTGACACACTTTACAGAATTTGAAGTCTTGTCCCCTCTTACCATAAATTTCACAGCATCTTAATGCATGCTGCAACTAGGATGTTCTTCGTGTTTCACTGTTGCAGTCATTACATTTTGGTAATCTGCTGGCAGGTTGCTCTTAGTCGGCCTGAATAAAAGTCTTGGGTCTTGCGTCGGTTGCTGTCTCCTCTTCCATGACGTCAGGTCGTCATGAGTTTAAAACATGCAGCCGACGCCATTTTATTCGGTCTTTCTTGCCGCGCGGTGCCTGAAGCAGTTTGCAAGTGACAGTCGTCCGACTCCTGAAATTTTTGCATTCGAGTTTCAGAACCGAAGTCTTCAACTAAAGCTAAGTTCCCTAAGTTGGGGAAACTTTTTCTTGCTCATTACCGATGTCAGTAAAAGTTAATAATTGCATTACTTGTGGGAAGCAAATACCTCATAAGGATTTTCATTTGTACTGTATTCCTTGCCTAGGCCCAGATCATAACGTGCCTTGATGTCGGTTTTGTGCTAGATTTAACCAACGCACTATTAAGTGTCTATATTTTTGCTTCAAAATATTTTGGATCTAGATTCAATTACTCTGAAATGTTGTTGGTTAGCAATCAGACTACCAGAGTTCACAAAAAACGCAAAGAAAAAGACAGATCATCTAGGTCCAAAACCAAAGCTTCTTCCAAGCCGTTTGCCGGTACCCAGTGAGGCGCTTTCGCAGCCCCTGATACCTGCTACTTTTGAGTCGCAGGCCTCTACCGAGACCCATGCGGAGTCTGGTATGTCGCGAGATTCTCAAGAGTATTGAACCCGCAGATGTCTCTCCCTTGGATGGGTCCGGAGCCGCTGAGCAGGCACCGGCTTCTGAGGGTGATTTCAGGCCTCAACATTTTTATATAAAACCGGCAGCTTCAAAAACAAGATAAAATCTAAGTCTAAAAAACTGACGCATGAGCCAGGTGCTCAGGCCCCTATGCCTAAAAAGTTTATCAAAATGGCTGAGGACTTGATTACCTTGATCAGGGGTTCCCAACCCCCCCCCCCCCATGCTAAGAGGCCTAGGCAAGGCACTGATTATGAATCTTCTGATCAGGTTTCCATTTCTTCTGATCAGTAATTTTCTATTCCACCCTATGAGGATTCAGATGCAGAAGAATCAATCCCATCTGCATCTCCTCCTGAGGATTATTTTTCAATTTAAACCCCTTCCGCTGAGGAGTCTGTATTCCTCAAGGCCTTCGGGGCTCAACCTTCCGCCTCCTGGGTGTCTCCGCCCTTCGATGAGCTCCTGGATTTGATCTCTCGAAGGGTGTGGGAGTACCCGGATTCTGTGGAACAGGTGCCAGCTCGCCCGAATAAATTTTTGTCAGCCCCCCCTGAAAAGGAATTCTCATCTAAAGGTGTGGCCGTAGATGCCCTGGTGGTGGCATCTGCTACCCAACAAGATGTGGCAGAGGCTTCGACGTCCGTCCATCCTCCTAATAGAGTCCAGGAGTATGGATCGGTACGGGAAGCGCACCCTTACTTCAGCAGCCTTTACCTTAAGGTCTCTGAATTACCTTACGCACTTCACCAGACTTCAGAGGGATCGGGTCAAGGAACTTTCAGATACCCTCTCTGGTAACCTACCTGAGCAGTTGGCCCAGACGGTTAGCTCTCAGTTGGCTCTATCATCAGTATCGAACTTCGTCCATGAGGCTCATTTCATATGCGCCGGGGCGAGTAGAGCGGGTACAGGTGTTGCTCGGAGACGAGCCTGGCTCCGCCTGTGTCATTTTGGAGGCCTTCAAGTCTTCCTTTGCCGACGCCTTTGATGGGTCCTCCTTGTTTGGACCCAAGGTAAAGGACACCTTGAACCGCTGTGAACAAGAGGGTAAGACTTTGACTGCCATAGGGGCACGGTTTTCCACTCCCTTCCGGCCTTATCCCAAGGCTAGAAGAGGGGGGGAAATGTGGTTCCGCAAATCTTAGAAGACTTAGCCCACACAGCAGGATGATCCCCTCAGAGGCAGAGGAGGGGGGAAATTTTTCAGGAAGACGCCGTCCCCAGAGGCGGCAGAGGCCCCCGCAACACTGGAGACCACAGTCCTTTTTCTCGCGGGTTCTCAACCTTCCAGCATCCCTTTTCTGAAGGATTGCCCACCCCACTGTGCCCGGAGCCAGTCGGGGGTCGCTGGCGGGCACCTAAAGGTCTGGGAGAATATCACCAGGGACCCATGGGTGTCTCAATCACGCCGGAGGTTACAACATCCCTTTTCTCAGCTCCCCACCATCTCCGAAAGTCCCCGACCCACCACCCAGTCAACGGGATCTCGCAGCCATCGAATTTCAAAAGCTGCTTCAAAAGGAGCTCATCCAACTGGTCCCCAAGACCAGACCGGGTTAGGGACTTGCTCAAGATTCTTTTTGTGCCAAAAAGACTGGGACATGAGGCCCATCTTGATCTCAGCAAACTCAACCGCTCTGTCAAGAAGTCCAAGTCTGATGGTCACCCACAATCCATTCTCCCTCCCCGCTGCTGGAGGAAGGTGTTGGATGTGCTCCATAGATCTCTGCTGACTTATTATCATACATAGATCAGAAGGGCCCAGAGACACTCCTCTGCGCTCAGCCTGGGAGACACTTCATTTCCCAGTTCACAAGACTGCCCTTGTCTCACCACAGCTCTGTGTGGGTATGTTCACCAAATGTTTTGGCGGTGGTGACTGCTCACCTGGAGAAGTCTAGGATTCCAGGTGTTTGCTCAGATCCACTGGTTCTAACTGCTACTTCATAGGCGCCTACTCTTACAGCAGAACCTTAGCAGCCATCATATCTCTAGGCAACTCCCTAGGAATCACCTTCACTAAAGTCTGTGTTGCTGCTATCTCTAGCTACATAAGATTTATCGGAGTAAATGTGGTCTATCTTTCCTACAGAGAGGATAGAAGACACAATCTCAAGTCCGCATTGCTCCTCAACCGAGCCCCAGCCAGAATGGTCCTACAACTGTTGGGTTCCATGTCGGGTTACCATTTTCTAGTTCCTTAGCAAGACTGTATATGAGGATTCTCCAGGGCTCCTGCCGTCCAGGGTCGACAGGATCTTCCTTCTCCTCACCTCATTATGATCACGGAGACGCAGTAAACACCTCCAAGCAGGGCTTTTTCCTCCAACCTGAACTAGGGGACCTCTTTCGTCTCCCACCTCCAGTGGCCACTTTGACTACGTGGACGCCTTCCCAGACGGGCGGGGGGGACATTACCTGCACAGTCCAAGGTGGCACCTCATCAGAGTTCCTCCACATCAACATACTTGGAAATGAGGGCGGCGCTTCTATCGCTACAAGCACTACACAGTTACCTCCCCAGGGCATGATTGCCGCTCAGTCCCACAACATGTCAGTAGTCTGGTACCTGGAACAAGCAGGAGGGACTAGTCCTACTCCCCTTTGCAGAGAGGCCATGAAAGTATGGGATTGGGCGATTGCAACCAACAGCTTGGTAGCAACACACATCTGGAGATCCAATGTGATAGTCGGCTAGACTGAGCAGAACTATTCTCTCCTCACGAGTGGTCTCTGGAACTACAGAGAGTGGCAACTCTGTGATCTTCAGAAGATGGGGGAACTCCTTGTTGCACTCCTTTGCAACTCCTCTCAACACCTAAAATGCTCCATAGTTCTTCTCTCTCACCCCAGTTCCGGGGTTTCCCAAGGACCTTCCTAGTCCAAGCTTGGCCTACTGTACTTTTCCACCGGGTTCCCCTTCTTCCCAGGGTGATCCAGAAGGCTATCTACTTGCAGTGCAAGATGATTTTTACTTGCCCCATACTGGCCTCAAGTCTGGCTGCCCTTTCTTCGAAATACGACTGGACGGTCCATGGTTCCTGGACCATTCCAGACCTTCTTGATCCACTGACAGCTTCATCAGTCCCTTCACTGTTGAGGTTAACAGCTTGTTCTTCCACTTCCCCACCTAGTCAGGAAACCAGGTTTTGGACTCTTAAGTCATACATATCTTGTCCTCGGCCCACAAGAATTTAATTAAAAATGTATAACAGCAAATGGAAGAGATTCACTATTTGGGTCTAACTCCGGGATTAGATCCCATTTCTGCCTCGTGTCAGAAGTTTTGGAAATTCTTTTAGCTTCTTTTATCTTCGATCAAGGTTCTTCTCGGTCTCTACCTATCAAGCAATTCAATTGGCAGCTGTTTCTAATTTTCATGAAAGTATAGACCACCTTTGAGTAATAAGTTGCCTTCTCTATGAAAGGTGTTGGCTGCTAATGCACTCCCATTTCATCCCGCCCACAGTGGGATCTTAATTTCGTATTAGGTGCTTTGACCTCTTCCCTTCAACCGGGCAGCACCCTAGACTTGAAATTTCTTTCTTGAAGACTGCTTTTTGGTGGCAATTACATCAGCCAGAAGAGTTTCGAACTTCAAGCTCCTATGTGTCAAACCACTGCACTCTGGTTTTTCACAAGGATAGAGTATCCTCTGGCCTAATCCATCCTTTGTTCCCAAAGTTTGTTCTAGTTTTAATTCTCAATAGTCATTGAACTCCAGTTTTCTTCCCAAACTACTCAGACAGAGCGAATACATCTTCCATTCATTGGATGTTCATTGTACAGTTATGCTTATTTCTAGGGACGCACCTCAAAACAAGGAAAAACAGATCAGTTGTTTGTGTCCTTTTCTAGACACAATTAAGTAAAGCTGCCACGAAGGTCACCTACTAAGTGGATCAGAGACTGTATCAGTCATAATTTACCTTTTTCTAATAGAGAGCTTACAACCACTGTGAAAGCTCTCATTCTACAAGGGCTATGTGGCTTCCGATAGCCTTTCATTCCAAGCTTGCCATTAGTGACATTTGTGCCATGCTACCTGGTCTCTCTCCTCACACCTTCTTCATTTCTCATTACAAATTGATGTGGTATCTCGGGGCTTAGCCTCCTTCGGGTTCCACAGTTCTCAGAGTGGCTTCCAGTGAGCCACCCAGGAATCATGCTAGGGACTTGGGTCCCATCAGTACAGATTGTAGACAGATAGGATCACAACATCTTTTAGTTATGTACTACCATAACTTTAGATGTTTAAGATCCATCTCATTTCTACATTCCTAATAACCCACCCTCCTTCCCCTGCCTTGGAGATCAGAAGAGACCGATCTGTTCAGTTTAGCCGCTTCATCTTGAAACACCTGGCAATGTTATTTCAACTGTCTATGAATGTGTACATGTGTGCGGACAAACAAGATCTTGGGGAAGTAGTAGTGGTGCATCCTGGGATGTAGAATAGCTCAGCCAATTAGAGACTTCGCCTATAGTATAGCTGTGTGTCAGTCGGAGCCGCAGGATTGGCTCCTAACCCATCAGTACAGAATGTGGCTAGATGGATCCCAAACATCTAAAGTTATGGTAAGTACATAACTAAAAGTTATGCAAGTTGAACTTGTTTTAACAGTAGATGTTTGATCACTGCTGCAGTAGCCACTCCCTTTGTGTTTTGATGTTTTATAACTGGGTGTGACTGTTTTGTCCAAGCAGAGTGCTTTTAGTGCTCATATCCTCCTCTTCTTTTGGCGGAAAGCTCTGAAGGACTTGCATCCAAAGTTAACTTTGTGGTTAGCTCGGCTCAAGGTGTTTGACAGTTTGGGTGCATGAAAAGATGCCCTGAAGCTTTGATTCGCCACATTATATCCTTGGCAGGACATAACCCATATACTAAGGCTACTGCAGTGATCATTTCAATATTTACTGTTACAGTAAATTCAACTTGCACAGCTGTACTTTTCCCTTCCAGTCCTCATATACAGTCTGTCAATACAGATGCATCAAACCTGTCTGTGGGAACCTGCAAGCCAAACAGTAGTACTCTTTATCATGACAGTGGTGGTGGTGCAGTGATCATTCTTGGAAAGCCTTAAATCATTTCTAATTCTTATGATCTTGAAGTAGATTTTACATGAGCCTGAAATTTGTCAAGTGTTGATCAGTGCACTGTCCTAGTAAACAAACATTGCACTACACTGATGTGGGTACATAAAACTAAGAAGGTTAAATTCAGTGGATGGTTGCAGCTGTTCTTTTTGGTTCTATGGCAGGAGTCTGCTGTGACTTGTAAGTATGGGTTGAAGACTATTGGCTATAGTAGTGGCATGTAAGCAGAAGGGAATTTGAACAATTAGAACGCACACCCCTGCGGGAACCAAAAAAATTCTCCCACCCATCAAAATAAAAACTTTCCTTTATTCAAACACTCCAAATGTACATCCTGTAATGCACTATTGATATCCTGCTTTTTTAACCAGTGGAATGCAACATGCCTTCTGTCTGCCTTATTTTAACACCAAAATTAAAACGAAATAAGTACCACAGATGAATAGGAAGAAAGGCTCATCGATAGTATCTTCTGAAAGTTGGTTTAATGGTCAATTTAACACAAAGCACTTGCCACACCACACACAGCCGCCTGGCCTTAAGTAAATATGATTATCATCAGATGCAACCACCAACCACTAGTTAACCACTCATCTTAATTCATTATCTTACTAGGATCCACCATCGATGAATATAGTTCATTGTCAATGTCAACAGCATGTCATTGATCTGACAGGATCTGCACCTCTAAACAGCCCTTTCAAGGCCCTGTCTGATCAATGACCTGCTTTATTGAGACAATGGACTGTGGCTCTCATATGGTGGATGACTTGAATAATTAAGCTAATGGATTATGTAATTGAGATGGTTCTATTAATTGTTTGCATCTGATAAGTCTTAGCAACTTAGACAAAACGCATTGTGTGTGTGGAATTGCATGTCAGGTTTGAATTGACTATTAAACCAGCTTTGGGATTCTATCATTGAGCTGACTAATCTGAAGTAGTTAACTTCATTTTATCTGCAACCTGTGGGTATACAGATCTGTATTGGATCTGAGCCGCAACTTTTTCTAGCATCTGCTCCAAGCTCCTCTTACCCATAATGCCCTACCGCTCCCTATCTTCCTCAGATCTCGCTTGCCGCACCAGTAGTGTGCATCGTGGTCTCCTTTGCCTGAGCATAAAAGGGATAGTAAGTGGAAACTTCTACTTGTATCCAAGAGGGTTTGTCTAGATTACCCTTCCTCCTCCTTCTGTAATGCGCTGGTCGCTAGTGTAAAAAAAGAAAGAAAAGTACTGTATGTCAGGACTGCCCTTCCCTACCTGTGTGTGTGTGTGTGTGTTTTTTTTTGGGAAGGTAGTACTTTACCTTTGAGTGCAGGACTATGGCTGACCAGCCAAAGCCTGTGTTCAAAAATGCTTTTTTTTTTTGGGAAGGTACTTTTACTTTGAGTGCAGGACTATGGCTGACCAGCCAAAGCCTGTGTTCAAAAATGCACAGTGTGGCCATAAGCTTTCCCTGTCGATGGTCACACTCTGTGTGTGATATGCTTAGGAGTGGCACATTTATCCACTCAGTGTGCCGCCTGTTCAGGCTTCAACCCTAGGCCCTTAGGGATCGTGGCCAAGCTTAGTTACCAAAGGCCTCTTCTCCCTGTTGCCATGCTGGATTCTGCCTTGGCCTCTTGTCGCTAGTGCACCACCCCAGACAGGTACTCAACCCATCTTCTCATGGCGATGGGTCCTGTAAGGACAGATCTTCAGTCAGCCGAGTCTGACAAAGATAAAGAAAAGGAAAGACGCAGAGAAGAAAGCAGAAAAGAAAGACTGACGCCACAAGAGATCCCTAGACAGGGAGCTCTTCTCAGCCCTCCATCTTAAGACCATGAGGCCTGTTTATCCTCTTGCTCCAGTCACTGCTTCTCACCGGAGCTTGGAACATTCGGACCAGAGGCCCTCCACCCCTCTGGCGCAGACCAGCCAGATCCCAGTCGGTGGCCTCTTCTAGACTCTGAGCCTGTCGGACATGGATATGGACAGGATGATGCGGAGATTTCTTCAGACCCAAATTCAGATGGGAGTCTTCAGGTCCCTCTGGAGGGATGACCTCCATACCTCTTTTTCCGCCTCTCTATCTCCTTCCCAATCAGTGCTTCAGTGCTCTTGGATCAGAGGTTCTTGAGCTGGTAGCTCAGCCACTGTTCCTCCAACCTCGACTCTGGCTGTTACCTTGAGTTCCTCTGATCCCACTTGTTCTGATCCGAGTGACCTGAGCCGGACAGGGAGTAGGGACCCAGGGGAATGGATTCTTCGCTCAGACTCTCTTCGGACCCGATCTGTTCCTCTGACCTCAGGCTACCCTGTCTTCGGCTCCAGTCCCTGCTTCGATCCGGGAGGACTTCTCCCCGGCCTCAAGTGGTGGAGAGGGTTTTCTCCCAGGGATTGAGACCCCAGCCCATCCCTCTGATACCACCCAGGCACCCCTGATTTGGCTTATTACTCCCTTCATCCTGTCTCTGGGACAACCCGCGGCAGAGGATCCCCAGGTCATTTTTCTCCCAGGAAACACCTGCTCATGTAATCCCCTTCTGAAAGTCTCACTGAAGAGGGCCACCGCAGTGCAAAGGAGGCACTTGGACTCCCCAGTCCCTCACCACTGACACTGACTTAGATGAAGGAGAAGGTTCCCCAGGTCACCTCCCAAAGACATCTCCTTCGAGAAAATATGGAGATCCTCCGCCAGAGGGGAGGTTGATCAGCCCCAAAACCTTCTGGGGATGTCAGTGTTCCTGTAAGCCTTGGCCTTTGGCACAGGCCCATCTACTTTCTGGGTGTCCCCACCAGCAGACCCCTTGGTGGACCTAATCACCACGAGGGCATGGAAGGAGCCCACACCATAGAGCCCATCCCCAAATGTCCTGACAAGGTTTTATCTCCTCCTCCTGATAGAAAACCCTGGTCGAAAGGAGCCCCAGTTGATGCTATGTTGGTCGTGAGAGGCCACAAAGAAGGAACTAGCACAGGAAAGTTCCTTAGTCCACCCTCCAGACAAGGAGTCCAGGTCAGTGGATAGGTTTGGAAGTGCATACTCTTCAGCTTACTTTCTCTATCCATGCGCTGAATTATTTGGCACATGTGATTTGACTTCAGCGAGACCTTGCTTCAGAATTCGCTGAGTCACCCCAGAGTCTTTATCGCTGCAGGACAGACAGCTGTTCTCGGCAAAAATGTCTACTCTGAAGTCAGTGTCAAATACATCTATGCAGCTACTTTCCCACACCATGGAAGGAGCAGCTAGAGGGTTGGGACAGGCATAGCCATGAGGCATCATGCCTGGCTCAGATTGTGTCAGTTCGCTGGACCCTTTCAAGGTGTCTTTATCAATGCTCTCAATGCACGGTTCTTCCCTCTTTGGAAGACATGCACGCGACTTGTCCAGTGAAAAAGGACGGGAAGACTTTGTCTGCCGTCGGAGTCCGCTTCTCTAACCCTCAGCGATACTTCTCTAGGAATCAGAGGGCAGAAGATGATGTGGTTCCGAAAATCTGTTTTCCTGGGATTCTCAGGATGGCTATTCCTCAGAGGCAGAGGGGACAGGATCGACGCAGACCCAGAAGCAGAGGGGGTCCCAGGAATTTCGGGTCTAGGGAGCCCTTCTCTGATGGACCCGGTCAGCAGCCCTGAGGGGTTGCCCGACTGTCCTACTCCTGGAGGCAGTCGGGGGATGATTGTCTTTACACCCAGCACCATGGGAGTCCATACTACCACATCAAAATACACAGATGCTCCAGGAGGTTTCTGTGCTTCTCCGGCTGGGAGCCAGTCACTTTCAGTTCGTGGCCCTACCCTTTGGTCTCACCACAGCCCCCAGGGTGTTCACCAAGGTAATGGCAGTTGTAGCGGCTCACCTGAGGCTTCAGGTTATTCAGGTGTTTCCATACCTGGACGACTGGCTCTTCTGGCTAGACAACAAGCATCACTTGTGTCTGGCCCGAGATTATTTCATTCTGTTAGCAGACCTACTGGGAATTAGTCAATGTTCACAAATCCCATTTGCAACCAGTACAGATTCTAGACTTCATTGGGGCCCGTTAGACACTTTGCAGATGAAGGTATTCCTAACTCCAGACAGGATCTCTACATCTCAGGGCCATAGCTCAGATAGCTTAACTCCAAGTCTTCAAAGGCAGCGAGGTTCCTCCGGCTCTGGGCTCCTTGGCTGCCGCCATATCTATTCTCCCGTATCGCGCCTTCACATGCGGGTTCTTCAGTGGACTCTGGCTGTCCAGTGGTCTTGGCTAGACCTACCCATGGAATTTCTGATCAAAATCAGTCACGTCTGCAGGACATCTCTTCTTTGGTGGTTAACTTCACCGAGATATCAAAGGACGCCCATTTGCATCACCCCAGTCCAAACCACAGTGACCACGGGTCGCCTCCCAACTCTGGTGGGGGCACTGTTTGGTAAGGACAGTCCAAGGCACGTGGTCCCAGACAGAGACCAATTTGCACATACATGTTCTAGAAATGAGGGCAGTGCTTTAGCTGGAAGCCTTTACATAGTCCTCCCTCTTGAATTGATTGCAATTCAGTCAGACAACTTGTCGGGTCGCCTGGTATATTAACAAGCTGGGGAACCAGATCCTACCCTCTATCGGGAGGCCACGAGTGTGGAATGGGCATTTCCACCGTCGGTGTTCGATAGCAACGCACATCCTGGGGCACCCCAGCATTTTGGCGGACAGATTGAGTCGGGCCATTCTGATGCCTTATGAGTGGTCTTTGAAACAGTAGCAGAGGAAAGTTTCCTGGCATGGGTCAGCCTTGCGATCTCTTTGCATCTCCTTCCAACGCCAAGTGCAGCGAGTTCTTCGCTCTGATTCCCTCACCAGGGGAAGTCCCCAGAGACACTCTAGTCCATGTTTGGCCCCCCGGACTTCTTTATACTTATCCACCTTTACCTCTCATTCCGAAGTTTCTTCAGAAAGCTTGCCGACTACGTTACAAAGTGATCCTCATTGTCCCGTTCTGGCCTCATCCGGTTTGGTTCCCATTCCTTTGGTCTCGTCTATTAGCTCCCCCGTGGGTTCTGGATCCCTGCCCGGATCTAATTTCCCATCAGTCGGGGACACGCCACCATCTGGGCAGCCTCAAGCTAACAGCTTGGTTGCTCCAGTTCCGCTAATCATCAGGACCCTGGTCTTCATCCCAGGTAAAATCCATTCTGGTGGCCTCTTAAAGACTACACTAGGAAACTATATTGCAGTAAATGGAAGCTTTTTCCATTTAGGCTTCACGGAGAGAAATGGATCCCTTTACAGCTCCTGTTCCAGCGTGTGTTGGACTTCCTGTTTGGTATCTTTCAGCAAGGAGCTAGTTCCTCCACAGTGAAAGTACAATTGGCAGCCATTTCCAGTTTTCACGCTGAAGACAACATGGCCTAAGCCTCCTCTAGGCTGTGTAAGGCCTTTCTTAAAGGTACTCTTTCTGCTACGCCCCCTGTCAAGGATTCTGTACCTCCTTGGGACCTTACTTTTGTTTAACAGGCATTGGTAGCCCCTCCTTGAACCCGCAGCCGGTGGACTTAACATTTTTGTCCTGGAAGACGGTTTTCCTAGTCAGCCACATGCATCGGCTAGAGAGTTTCTGAGCTTCAAACTCTGTCCCACG
Organism: Protopterus annectens; assembly: GCF_019279795.1. NCBI lineage: Eukaryota > Metazoa > Chordata > Ceratodontiformes > Protopteridae > Protopterus > Protopterus annectens. The sequence goes on from NC_056749.1 coordinate 269,695,460, forward strand.
TGCTCCATGTTTGGTCTTCCATAAGGTTAGGGTTTCCGTACTCAACCCTTCCTTCTTACCTAAAGTGGCATCTGAAGCAAATGTAAACCAGTCCATTAATCTGCCTGTTTTCCCAACTTTCAAAATAAAGGGGAATACAAACTCCATTTGTTGGATGTTCATAGACAACTTCGCTTTTTATTTTCATAGAATGAAGTCTTTCTGCACGACTGACCGGGATTGTGCTGCTTCCTTTCCAAAGCATTTATGGGTAAAGCTATTTCTAAAGTTTCTTTAGCCAGATGGATTACTCTTTGCATTTCGTGATGCTTACAAAGCAAAGGTTTATCTCCTCCTGGTATAGTTAAGGCTCACCTACCAGGTCCATGGCGACTTCTGATGCTTTTTGGTCCAGGGCACCTTTTGGATCTATATTTGTGCAGCAGCGACATAGCCAATTCACATACCTTCATTTCCCATTACAAATTGGATCTGATTTCGAGGGCTAGAGCATCCTTTTGGCTCTGTGGTGTTCAGAATATCCTTCCAGGAACAGGTTGCAGATAAATGACGTTAACTACTTCAGATAAAGAAGTCATGTACTCACCATAACGCTCTCTATCTGAGTAGTTATACTTCATTTTTCTGCAACATTCTCCTCCATCCCCCGGACCTTATCCTGTTTTCAGGTTGGTTATTAGGTTTTGAGTTGCATATATATTTAGTTGCAGCAAACTCGATCTGAGGGAAGATAGGAGATGGTAGGGCATTATGGGTAAGGGGAGGAGCTCTAAGCAGATGCTAGAAAAAAAGTTGCCGGCTCTGATCCGATACAAATCCGTATACCCACAGGTTGCAGAAAAATGAAGTATAACTACTCTGATGGAACGTTATGGTGAGTACATAACTTCTTTTTTCCTTTGTGGTACTTATTTTGTTTGGTTTTTGGAGTCGGTGTTAGTACCTGTTCCAGTTTATTTTTGATTTTAATACCATTAACACTTAGATTAAATCCTTCCACACTGCTCCACTTGTTTTGCCCTTATAACCCCATCATCTGATATTCTGATTCAGCTTGCAATGCAACATACTTGTTAAACTTGAACTGCATATGCGCTTACATTTGTATCGTTAGTTTGCAGAATTTTCCTTACAAGTAGAATTTTTTTCAGTTGCATCCATTCATCTTAAGGGAATAATGCTGCTATGTAGCTAATTCTACATTCATAACCATCTCTTCCCTTTCAGTCCCCTGTGATATTTTTGCCTATATTCTAATCAATATTTGAAGCTAGGAATCACTCAAACCAGAAGTGTTCTGTTTCTTTACATCTGACACACTTTACAGAATTTGAAGTCTTGTCCCCTCTACCATAAATTCACAGCATCTTAATGCATGCTGCAACTAGGATGTTCTTCGTGTTTCCACTGTTGCAGTCATTACATTTTTGGTAATCTGCTGGCAGGTTGCTCTTAGTCGGCCTGAATAAAAGTCTTGGGTCCTGCGTCGGTTGCTGTCTCCTCTTCCATGACGCCAGGTCACATGAGTTTAAAACATGCAGCCACGCCATTTTATTCGGTCTTTCTTGCCGCGCGGTGCCTGAAGCAGTTTGCAAGTGACAGTCGTCCGACTCCTGAAATTTTTGCATTCGAGTTTCAGAACCGAAGTCTTCAACTAAAGCTAAGTTCCCTAAGTTGGGGAAACTTTTTCTTGCTCATTACCGATGTCAGTAAAAGTTAATAATTGCATTACTTGTGGGAAGCAAATACCTCATAAGGATTTTCATTTGTACTGTATTCCTTGCCTAGGCCCAGATCATAACGTGTCTTTGATGTCGGTTTTGTGCTAGATTTAACCAACGACTATTAAGTGTCTATATTTTTGCTTCAAAATATTTTGGATCTAGATTCAATTACTCTGAAATGTTGTTGGTTAGCAATCAGACTACCAGAGTTCACAAAAAACGCAAAGAAAAAGACAGATCATCTAGGTCCAAAACCAAAGCTTCTTCCAAGCCGCTTGTCGGTACTCAGTGACACGCTTTTGCAGCCCCTGATACCCGCTACTTTTGAGTCGCAGGACTCTACCGAGACCTATCCGGAGTTTGGTATGCCGAGAGATTCTCAAGAGTATTGAACCCGCAGATGTCTTTCCCTTGTATGAGTCCAGAGCCGCTGAGCAGGCACCGGCTTCTTAGGGTGTTTTCAGGCCTCAACATTTTTATATAAAACTGCCCAGCTTCAAAAACAAGATAAAATCTAAGTCTAAAAAACTGACGCATGAGCCAGGTGCTCAGGCCCCTATGCCTAAAAAGTTTATCAAAATGGCTGAGGACTTGATTACCTTGATCAGGGGTTCCCAACCCCCCCCCCCCCATGCTAAGAGGCCTAGGCAAGGCACTGATTATGAATCTTCTGATCAGGTTTCCATTTCTTCTGATCAGTAATTTTCTATTCCACCCTATGAGGATTCAGATGCAGAAGAATCAATCCCATCTGCATCTCCTCCTGAGGATTATTCTTTTGGAGAAACCTTGCATACTTTAAGGGAACATTTTCATTGGGAGAGTCAGGATTTCTCTGAATCTGAAAAGAGGTTTAGGGATTCCTTTTTCTTCCTCAGCATAGGGCTTTGGCTATACCTCCTGTATTGGACATTGTTAATGTGTTTTCGGAATCAAGCATGCCTCCGGATTCCCTTCCTCCGGCTCCTAGTAAGCCAGACAGATATTACAGGGTTCCCGATTCCCACAAATTTATATTCAAAAATCCTGCTGCAGATCCTGAGACTATCTCACAGGGTCCCAAAGGTGTAAAGGCCTCTACAGCAAAAAATCCTACCCCCTGTGATAGACATTCCAGGGCGCTGGATAGAGGGGGAAAAGAAGGTTTATACGTCTGCAACCTTGGCAATTATGGCCTTAAACTGCCAGTTTCATATGCTCAAATATCAACAGCATGCTATGGGATTATTGAAACAGAAAATGATGTTGATTTCTGATTGTGTGGAAAATAAAGAATTACAGGTATTATTGCAATAAGGCAGAAGAGGTTTTTAAAGAAAATGGAAGACTAAGCTAAATCTATGCAAACTGTAAAAGATTTCTTACAAGTGCAGCCACCCAGGTTCAGTAGGCACTGGCCTACTACCTTTCCTGTGTCCAACAGAGAGCCCCTCAAGGCAAATCCAGGCACTGAAAAGGCTCTAGATAACCAATCGCAGGGTTTTTACAGGTCAAAGCAATGGGGTGCCTCCACCTCCAAATCTAGAGGAAACAAAACATAACTCTACAGTACGCAGTCTCAATGACTTCCCTCTACCTCCACCAAGCACTTATCTTTGGCAGCCCCCTTGGGGGGAAAATTAGCACTACATGCTCAAAATTGGAAGTTAATTACCCAGGACAAGTGTGTATTAAACCTAGTATCCCAGGGGTACAGATTTCATTTCCATACTTTGCCAATTCCAAACGGTTGGCCAGATCTGCCACAAAATCAATGGGCAGAGGCTCAGAAACAAGTTACGTCCCTCATGGGTATGGGGGCTATTCAACCAGTGCCAGAACAGGAAAAAAGACAAGGTTTTTATTCAAGACTGTTCCTGGTACCCAGAAAAGACAATGCGTGGCATCCAAGACTGGACTTATCGATTTTTTTTTTTTTTTTTTTTTTTTTCCCCACACATTCCAAAATTCAAAATGCTGACTTTACAACAGCTACTGCCTATGCTGGGCAGAAACGCTTGGTTAGTGACTCTAGACTTAAGAGGCATACCTGCATATCCCAATAAGGGAATCGTGCAGAAGATACTTCCGCTTCAAGGCAGGTTTTTTTGCATTAACAATTCTCTGCACTGCCCTTTGGCTTATCTACTGCGCCCAGGGTCTTTACGAAGTGCCTGGCACCAGTAATTGCATTTTGCAGACAAAGAAGCATACAAATTTATCCTTACCTGGACGACTGTCTCATTCAAGCAGAGAACAAGGACATTCTTCTTCATCTGGCATTTGTAAAAAGGCTTCTAACATGCCTAGGGTACACAATAAACAAAAATAAATCACAACTAGTACCCTCTCAAATAATTACATTCCTGGATGCAAGCTTGAATACAACTGCCCAGATGGTTTACCTTATGCCAGACAAACAAAGGCAACTGACAACTGGGTTTTTGTTGCCATCTCTGAAGTATGTTATCTGCAAGACCAATTCTGCAGGCTTTGGGGTTCATGGCATCCTGCATTCTACTAATTCCATATGCAAGACTGCATATGAGGAAACTTCAGTGGTACCTAAAAAGTTTATGGAGACATTGTCAGTCTGGAAACAATGATTCCGCTCATTCCCTGCCTACAACAGGAGTTTCTTTGGTGGGCAGAGATGTCACCAAAACAAGGGACTGTCATTCACTCTACCCCCTGCCACCCAAACTCTAACTACAGACGCATCAGACTATGCTTGGTGAGCCCACCTGGATAGGAGATGCATTCAGGGCATATGGAGCCCATAACAAATGCATCTGCACATCAACCAGAAAGAGATGCTAGCTGTTCAGAATGCTCTGACAGCCTTCAAGGACTTGCTTCATCCAGGACAACTACTGATAAAGACGGACAACACCACGGTTATGTGGTACATAAGCAGGGGGGTACACATACCTACCCCCTTTGCAGACTAGCCATGGCATTGTGGAACACAGCCTTGACTTAAGAGTACATCTTCAAGCTCAAAATACTCTGGCAGATGACCTAAGCAGAAGTCTTATGGACCCGCACAAGTGGAAATTTGATCCACAAATCTTCAGCATGGTAACACAGAAATGGGGGAGCCCAGACATAGATCTGTTTGCCTCTCCCCAGAATTATCAACTGGACTAATTCTGCACAAGGACTTATCACAGACAAGCATGGAAAATGGATGCCCTATCCTTCAGTTGGAAAAACCTATCTGTCTATGTCTTTTTCCCCCTCTGCCTCTTCTCTCGAAGGTCTTGCTAAAGGTCAGACAGGAAAAATCAAAAACTATCCTAATTGCTCTAGACTGGCCTTGCCAGCACTGGTACCCAATTCTAAGGAATATGTCTCAACTCCCTCTATGGTACTTGCCTCAAACACCTCATCTACTGTCTCAGCAGAACAATCAAATTCTGCACACTCTGCTCCAAACTCTGAACCTTGCAGCATGGCTGATCATTTAGTCATTCAAACACCTCTTAGTAAATCTGTGATGGGTGTCATTTTGGAAGCCAGAAGGCCTAGTACTAGAATTTCTTATGCTGATAAATGGAAGAGATTCTGTGCTTGGAACCAAGCACAAGGAACGGACACAGCAAAACCAAAAAAAAAGGGCCTGTCTTTTTCTTCAGTAAAAATCCATGCCTGTGCCATCTCGGCTCATTACAACATGGAGCCTCCCATCTTTTCTTATCCTCTGCTAAAACAGTAATATAGAGGGGCCAAAAATTTAAGGCCTCCCAGAAGATCACCAACTCCTGCATGGAACCTCAACCGTGTGCTGGAAAAACTCACCCTGCCTCCTTTTGAACCAGCAGCTACTGCGGATATAAAAATTTTCTTGGAAAACATCTTTCCTTTTGGCAATCACTTCAGCAAGTAGGGTTTCAGAACTACAGGCTCTCATGGCTGTGGAGCCTTTTTTATTACATTTTACCCAGACAGGGTGTTCCTTAGGACCAATCCTTCCTTCATTTATGCCTAAGGTGGTATCCAGTGTGGCTCTTAATCAATCTATTAACCTGCCAACATTTTACCCAAATCTGCAGAACAAGGGGGAGCGGATTCTGCGTTTATTGGACGTACACAGACAACTAAGATTCTACTTAAACAGGACAAAATCTCTAAGAAAGTCTGAGCAACTACTGGTGGAATTTGCTTCAGGATCAAAGGGGAAGGCTATATCAAAGCAGTTTCTAAGTGGATAAGCCACTGCATTCGTTTCTGCTACTTACACCATGGTAAACCTGTGCCCAAGGGAATCGGGTTACCTTCCACTAGGGCTGCCTCTACCTCAGCTGCCTTTCTCAGAGGAGTTCCAACCAAAGACATTCTAGAAGCTGCTACTTGGTGCTCTGTTCATATCTTCACAAAGCATTATCATTTGCCTCTCTTCGCCATATCCAAGGCAGGCTTTGCCACTGCAGTTCTGCAGGGCCTTACATCCGCTCCTAATGCTATTTAGTTCCGTCCTCCCATCCGTAGCTTTGGGATTCTACCTAAATGTAATGACTGCAACAGTGCAACAAGAAGAACATGGTACAGTTGTGTACACTTACCATAAATGTAGATGTTAGTGTATTCACTGTTGCAGTCCGGGTTTCCCACCCACCATCCCCCTTTTCTATAATTTCTCTTTCCTTCATTATATTCTAAAGCCTTTGTGGTGTATTTGCTTTTAGATGAAGGTAAGGTTTTATGTTGCTAAAAGTGCATTTACATATATATTACTGTTTATTTATAGATTGTGTGTGTGTGTGTGTGTGTGTGTGTGTGTGTGTGTGTGTGTGTGTGTGTGTGTGTGTGTGTGTGTGTGTGTGTGTGTGTGTATGTGTATATATATATATATATATATATATATATGTATATATATATATATATATATATATATATGTATATATATATATATGTATATATATATATGTATATATATATATATGTATGTATATATATATATATGTATGTACAGTTTTGTCACTTGCCACTATGCTGGAAGAGTGCAAAAAAGACAAGGGACTGATCCACAACACAATGGAAATGGCCACACTGCAAGATCAGCAGAACCTTGCACTCTTTAATTATTTATGTTCGAGTATGCACATTTATGCACCTGCAACAGTGATACTTCACATTTCACACTTATCTACTATCATTATGAGGTATATGTATAGGTGAAGTTATTTAGAGTGATATTTTGATCTATATAAAAAGTGTTGTTTTTAATTTTTATGATATAAGATATTAAATACTACATATACAGAAAACATATTCTGAGTTTTTTATAGTGGTGGAACAGTGTGTGAAATTGTGAATTTGTGTATAAGGAAATTATTTTATTTGTATTATTAAATTATTTTTTATTTTTTTTATGTATTTGATTTTTATATTTTATTTTGAAAGTGGGATATATAAAAATATATGTTTAGCATATAATATAGATATATGTTATAACTGCATATAAAAGACATAATAGAGGATATATATAAGATATGTATTATATATAAGGAATAAAAATAAACAAAACATATATATATTTCTGACTATCATGTATATGGATGTTATATATGACAGATGTGATTATATATATATTAAATTGTATGATAGATTTATATAAATAATAAAAAAATTTGAAGAATATAGTGAGGTAGAGAAAAATGTTTATGTTTTTGTTTTCTATGTATATATGTTGTAAAAAGGTGTTATATATGATTAAGAAGATATATATATATATAAAAATATTTGTATAATATTAAAAAGAGAAAATGTATATATATAAGATATATATATATAAATATATAAATATATGATTTATGGTTGCATACTTGAAAATATCATATCAGAGAACAAGAAGTCTGATAACAGAGAGGGCAGTATCAAGTATAGTTTATATATATAGTTTTTCTCAAATCTCACTATATATATTCTAAAAAGTATCATAGGATATACAGTTAGGCAAAATTTAGGTATAAATATTATTTCTTTTTTTGGTGAGATTATATATACATATGGAGGTAAGGGTATTTGTGATATAATAAAAGTTATTTTGCAACTTTGTTATAAAATATTAATATAATGTGAGAAGTTCTATTAAAAAATATTGTGTGATATATATATATAAATAAAAAGGTGATATATCTATATAATAAAATATAAAAAAGTTTTTGTGTTATATAAAAGAAAGTTTGAAAATGCAAAATGTATTAATGAAAGTTGGGATATAGGGAAATAATATTGTTTTATGTATTCTATATATATAATAAAAAACATGGAGATATATATACTGATATATGTTGTACATACATTGATAGTGTGTATATATATATTAAATAATAAAATTAAAATATACTATAAGCAGGCAGACTATATATATATTTGTAAAATATTATATTTAAAGATATTAAAAATATATGATAGTACATAGAAATATTGCTGACATGTATATATTTAAAGTATGTATAGTGAGATATGATATGAGGCAGTTTTAGTGTATACAAGAAAAGTCTGATATGAGTCTGGAATATGCTATATGTATATACAGTGAGTTGTTAACAAAAGAAAATGCTGATATGAGATTGTTTTGATATGCAGAGTATTCATCTTCTATGACTCAGTATGTATTCAAAATAAAATTATAATTTTATTGGCATATGACATATTATATTTTTAAGGGATATGAAAAGGAATTTCAACTCTTTTTATGTGCTATCATATTCTATGCAATATGTATATTTTTCACCTAGATTATATCGTGTATATTTTTCTTTAAATGGTATATATATAAAAAATTCACTAGGATCTGAAAAAAAATTATATATTAATACATGTGATATATAGTATGTATAGACTAAAGAGATAAAATGTAGAGAGGAATATATTTAAATATATAAAATATATTAAAATTTTATTTAAAGGCTATCTGAGCTGGTGATGTATTATATACCCATATTCTAATATATTTTTTTGGGGATTCATTCATATGTGGATTTTATATATGTTTATAATACATACATATTGTATGTTGATAATATTTATATATAAATAACTTCTTTATATTCTTTTGAATGCCTAACCTCCCCTGATTTGTAAATTTAAATTTTAAACTTATTATATTTTACAATCTATACACACTGATACATATATATACATACAACACCTATCTTTTGAGAAAAATGCATATATTTTTATGGGGCTATACACAGACTGGGCATATTGCATGAGAAGAATATATTTTAAGTTTAAAATAGAACTTCTGTTAAAAATATATATTTTTATATTTTTTTTTTACAGTATTGGATCACATACACAACTTCCAAATTTATATTTAATATTTTTTTATTAATTATAATATTTAATTTTGCTTCTTTGGGAAAAAAAATTATTATTTTTAATGTTATACATATTTTATATTTATTTATTATTATATAAATGAAGAAGATATATTTAAATATTTTTTTTATATTACACAATTTTCCATAATATAATATGATAAAATAAATTTTATGTTTTATATATATAATATTAATTTAAAAGTTTTTAAAAATAAAAATTTAAAGATATTAGATATTTTAATTTAAAAAATTTTATTATTTTTATAAAAAAAATAAAGATGCTGCAGAGGGATATTGATGATGAGAATATTATTTAATATTTATATTTTTTTTATTTTAAAGTTAAGATATGTAATATTTTTATATTTTTTTAATTATAATATATTTTTTATATTTTTTTTTATTTTTATTTATATATTATTTATTTGATATATTATTTTTTAAAAATATATTTTTTCTGCCTGCAGACACACACAAAAACAAAAACAACAACAAAAAACACAAAAAAGACCACACACAAAAAAAACACAAGGATACAACACCACCTTGAATATTTATTTTGCCATATTATTTGCTATTATTTATGTTTAAATGACATCCTTTTTGCACTGCTCCACTTTTTTAAAAATATTTATTTTACATATATATAAGAGTGGTGTAAGTAAATTTTCAATGTTCTTGATTTTTAAAACTGCTCATATCTCAGTGAAATTTTTATTTTTTTAAAACAATTTTTTTCTTATGTATTTTTATAACACAAGGCTGTATTAATAAATTTTAAATTTTTTTTTATTTTTATATTTTTAAATTATATTTATATTATTTTTTTTTTAAAATTTTAAATTTAGACATTTTTATAAAAAATATTATATTTTTTTAAAAATGAAAAAAAAAAATTTTTTATTTTTATTAAAAAGGAAAATTTTAATTTTTTGTAAAAGAAGAATTTAAATGTATTTTATTTATTTCTTTAGGTTTTTTTTAAAAAATATTTTTACTTTTTATATAATACAAATTTTATTTTAATTTTATTTATTATTTTTAATTTTTTTATTTTACATTTATATATTTAATTTTTATTTTTTTTTATTATAAAATGAAATAAAATTTTTTTATTATAAAATAAAATAAATATATATTAACTTTTAAAGTTTATATATATATATATATGTATGTATATATATATATATATATATATATATATATATATATTGTATGTATATATATATATATATTTATATATATATATTGTATGTATATATGTTTTTGCTCCCCATTTGGGGGGCACCTGACATCTGGGGCAAGAAAAACTGAATAAAATGGCATTGGCTGCATGTTTTATACCCCTGACCTCATGGAAGAGGAGACAGCAACCGATGCAGGACCCAATACTTTGTTATTCAGGCCGACTGAGTGCAACCTGCCAGCAGATTACCCAAATGTAATGACTGCAACAGTGAATACACTCTAACATCTACATTTATGGTAAGTGTACTCAACTGTACTTTTCCACACTCTTCAGGGAAGTAACACTTGAGCTTATCTCATCCAAAGTGCAGGGTGGTTCTTTTCTAGTAACCAACAGCACCTTTGGCTAAAGCATTAATTCTTCTTGGTTTAGCGTAAAATCCAGCCATGTATACCACCCCCCACAGTCTGGAAACCATCAGATTTTCTGTTCTAGAAAGACAACCCTTTCACACACTCACTGATCATGTCCTTTAGTTTTGTCTTGTTCAGAACGATGCCTCTAAATTGCAGAAAAGCTCTTCTGTTATGACCAAAAATTTGCATTCTGTATTCTGACCATGATAATTGACCAGAAGATTCACCATCCTTTTCTTGTAGCAACAAAGAACTACTTCATTCTCAATTCACACCAGTGTACTTCAGAGCCCAGTGGGCTTGTCGCCTGTATCTGAATAGGAGACACAGTGAACAGTTGCAGAATGTTCACGTTTGTCATGTTTAACAGATGTCCTTCAAGGATGCATCTGCAGTCCTAACATATGGGTTGTCCTGCCTCAGGCAGCCCTTCGGTCGGCCGGATTCCAAAGTCTTGGTCTGGCCTCGGCTGATGTCGCACTTCAACCGACGTCACAGCTGCTGGGGTATAAAGGCATCAGCCAAAGCCATTTTCCTCAGTCTTTCTTGCCGCGTGGTGCCCGAAGCAGAAGCTGTTCCCGAGTGCCGGTCGGTCAGATCCAGAGATTTCTACTACCGAAGACTTCTAAAAAGCTGGTACCTGCTGGACTCTTTCTTGCCTCAGCCGATGTCAGACAAAGTAAATTGTTTAACTTGTGGGAAACAAATACCTCATAAGGATTTCCACTCTTACTGCCTTCCTTGCTTAGGCCCAGACCACGACGTATCAGCTTGTCTAGCCTGTGCTTCCTTCAACCGACGGACACTTAAACGTGGAGACGAGGACTTAGCGGAGGAGTTTTTTGGTCCCGCTTTTGCATACAAAATGCCGTCGGAGACTCCGACTACACAATTAGCTAAAAAGCGCAAGGAAAAGGACCGACACTCGCGGCCCGCGGTTTCGGCTGAAACCACGGTTAGGCCAACCGCGAGTGTCTCTGTTCTTCCTTCGGCCGAAAGCATGCTTCCGATAGCCGAGGCCTCACAGAGCATGGCTGAATCTGCTACTGAATTTACTACTACAGAAGCAGGCACCCAGGATTTGTCAGACACTATTCCTTTAGACATATCTACCCCTGCACGTGGGGCTGCTAGACCCCCTGCTTCTATGTCTATCAAGGCTTTTTCCAGGGCTAAAGCAGCTAAATCTTCTAAGGCCTTACCTGCTAAAACTCCCTCACATAGGCCTACCTCTAGTCCCCAAATACTCAGCCTGGCTGAGGATCTCATTTCTCTGATCAGGGGATCCCAACCTCACCCAGACAGGGCCTCTCAGCCCCCTCCAGATTAGAGGCCTAGGACTGAACCCCCGGAACCTGTCTCTACAGACTATTCCTCGGATGACTCTCATTTCAGACCCTCAGGAAGGCCCATATTCTCCTTATGATTCTGATGCAGAAGACTCCATTCCTTCTGCTTCTCCTCCTGAAGAATTTTCTTTTGGGGAAACTTTGCATGCTATGAGGGAACATTTCCAATGGCAGGGCCAGGATTTTTCAGATTCAAGGAAAAGGCTAAGGACTTTTTTACACTTACCACAGCATAGGCCTTTAGCCATTCCTCCAGTACTAACAGTTGTTGATGCATATAATGATGCCTGTACTGCCCTTGACTCTCTTCCTCCGGCCCCTGCCAAGCCTGACGGATATTACAGGGTCCCGGACACACACTACCACTTGTATAAGGCTCCTGTTGCAGACCCTGAAACCATTTCACAGGGCCCTAAAGGTGTGGCAGCTGCCTCTGCCAAAAACCCTCTTCCCTCTGAAAGGGAATCTAGAGCATTAGAGAGATGGGGTAAAAAGGTTTATACTTCTGCTACTCTTTCGGCCAGGGCCTTAAACTGTCAATTTCACATGATTCAGTACCAGGAATTTTTGTTAGACCAGCTAAATAAAAAACTGTCTTCTCCTGAACCGTTAGGCGGCAAGTCCCTTCAGGATTTGGTACATAACTCTCAGCAGGTCAGTAACCATTTCTTAAAATGTGGCTATGATGCACTGGAGGCTTCCTTTAGATCAGCTATGACTGGAACAGTGATTCGAAGGCATGCCTGGTTAAAAGAACAATCCTTACCAGACCATGTTAAGTCAAAACTCCTAGATGCTCCCATGGAGAAACAAAGTTTGTTTGGCTCCCCTGCACAGGAGGTTCTAAAGAAGGTGGAAGAAAAAGCAAAATCTGTCCAAACAGTCAAGGATTTCTTACAGGTCCAACCTCCGAGGTTTAGCAGAAATTGGCCTTCGAAGAATTGGTCCTTTCCAGACAACTCCAGAGCACAGAGAGGCAGAAGTCAATCTCGGGGTGCCTACAGGGGACGTCAGTGGCAACCTACCAACCAGAGAAGTACTGCCACAGATTCAACTACAACCACTTCCACAGGGTAGACACAATGACTTGGCTCTGGTTCCGCCTACCAGGAAACAACTGGAAGCACCCTTGGGCGGAAAGCTAGCCTTATTTTCCGACAACTGGCATTACATTACAGGAGACAAATGGACTTTACAAACAATAGACAAGGGCTACAGGTTTCACTTCCACACTCTACCAAAAAAGAGAGGAATGCCAAACCTACCACCAAGCCAAAAAACAGACGCTCTAAGACAAATCAACAACTTACTAAGGATGAGAGCTATAGAAAAGGTACCACCTATGGAACAAGGCCAAGGATTTTACTCCAGGCTTTTCCTTGTACCAAGAAAAGAAAATCAATGGAGACCTATTCTCGACTTGTCCGCACTGAACACATACCTCATTGTTCCAAAATTCAAAATGCTGACCCTCCAGCAGCTTCTTCCCATGCTGGGCAAGGAGTCTTGGCTGGTGACTCTAGATCTCAAGGAGGCATACCTGCATGTCCCTATACGACCAGATTGCAGAAGACACCTCAGATTTCTTGCAGGATCAGAGTATTATCAATTCTCAGCATTGCCCTTTGGCTTATTTACTGCGCCCAGAGTATTCACGAAATGCCTGGCATCAGTAATTGCTCATTGCAGGCTTCAGGGAATTCAAATTTACCCATACAAGCGGACAGCAAGGCAAAATTAACAAAAGATTTGGAAAATGTCATACAACTGTTGCAAGCCTTGGGATACACAGTCAACATGCAAAAGTCAAGACTAGTACCATCCCAAAGGATAACATTCTTGGGTGCAGAACTGGATACTTCAACTCCGATGGCTTTTCTCACAGAAGAAAAACAAAAGCAACTACCAGTCTACTTCATGACATTAACAACACAAAGTCAGCTTACTGCAAGGAAAGTCCTGCAAGCCCTGGGTTACATGGCATCCTGCATAATATTGATTCCGCATGCCAGGCTGCATATGAGAAAGTTACAGTGGTACCTAAGGAATGTATGGTCTCAACACAAGCACAGTCTAGAAGCCTAGAGTCCAATAATTCCATGCCTGAAGCAAGAATTCCTGTGGTGGGCTCAGGCCTGTCAGTTGAACAGAGGATTGCCTTTCCACAAACCTCATCCAAGCCAGACCATCACCACGGAGCCTCAGACCTAGGTTGGGGGGCACACATGGTGGACAAGTGTATACAAGGCCTATGGACCCAAGACCAGCTGAATCTACACATAAATCTAAAGGAGATGCTGGCAGTGAAACATGCGATCCAGGCATTTAGACCACTCCTTCAAAAGGGTCATCTGCTGATAAGGACTGACAATACAACAGTCATGTGGTACATCAACAAACAGGGAGGTACACACTCATATCCGCTATGCCGGATGGCAATGGACCTGTGGCATGTGGCCCTGAATCTCAACATTCAACTTCAGGCCAGATTTGTACCAGGAAAAGAAAATTCTCTAGCAGACACCTTAAGCAGCTACCAATGATGCTCACGAATGGATGCTGCATCCAGATATCTTCAAAGCCATAACAAAGAAATGGGGACTACCAGAGATAGACCTGTTCACCTCCCCACACAACCACCAATTGAAGAAATTCTGCACAAGAGCATACCACCCACTTGCTGGGAGGGTGGACTCCCTTTTCTTCAGCTGGAAAAACCTGACAGCATATGCATTCTCACCTCTTCCTTTGATGTACAAAGTTCTACTGAAGATCAGAGAGGATCAGCCAAGGGTAATCCTGATGGCTCCAGACTGGCCGAGGCAACATTGGTACCCGCTACTGAGAAGCATGTCTCGGACACACGCATGGCCTCTACCTCTATGTCCCTTACTTCTAACACAGAACAACTACAAGATCCTACATCCAAACTCGAAAACACTGCAGCTAGCTGCTTGGAATATTGCATAAAACAAAATAACCCAGCTTTATCTCGGAGGGTTAAGGACATTATCCTGGAGGCACGCAGACCCTCCACAAGGAAAACTTATTCAGCCAAGTGGGAAAGATACCTCATTTGGAGTGCAGCAAAGGGAGAAAATGTCTCATTGGCAAACCTAGCACACATCCTGGAATACTTAGCAGAACTGTTCCACAATGGTCTGTCTTACTCTTCCATTAAGATTCATGCATCAGCAATTTCAGCAGAATACAACATGGATCCTCCCGTCTTCTCTCATCCTCTACTCAGGCAGTTCTTGAGAGGAATCAAAAATGTAAAACCTCCAAGGAAACCACCTTTACCTACATGGGATCTCGGCATTAATGGCTGTACAACCCTTCCTTATCTTCCATCAGGGTAGAGTCTCTCTGAGAACTAACCCTACCTTTATGCCAAAAGTGGTCTCCAGAGTATCATTGAACCAAGCGATTCATTTACCTACATTCTTCCCCAACCCACAGAACAGGGGGGAAAGACTGCTACATACCTTGGATGTGCACAGACAATTACACTACTATCTGGACAGAACTAAGACCAGCAGAAAAACTGACCAGCTTCTGGTAGCATATGCAACAGGAATGCAAGGAAAAGCAATTTCAAAACAGACCATCTCAAAATGGATTTGAAATTGCATTCGATTTTGTTACTCTTTTCATGGAAAGACAACTCCTGAAAATATCAGACCTCATTCCACAAGAGCTACAGCCACCACTACAGCTTTCCTACGAGGAGTGGCTACCAAGGACATTTTAAAAGCTGCTACTTGGAGCTCCGTGCATACATTTGCCAAGCATTATAATCTTCCCTTATACTCTAGATCCTGAGCAGGTTTTGCAACTGCTGTTTTGCAAGGGATCTTAACTACACCATCTTTCTTAGTCCCTCCTCCCCCAGTTTGGCTATAGTTTTCTACCCATATGTTAGGACTGCAGATTCATCCTTGAAGGACATAGTACAGTTTTGTACCTACCATAAATGTAGATGTCAGATAGGTATGCATCTGCAGTCAGGATTACCCACCCTCCTTCCCCTCTGTGGTATTCCTAGGGTATTTATCCCTCTTTTAGCTAGCTGGGGGAATCTATTATGGTGTATTTGTTTGTATATATATTGTTTGCTCTCTACTGTTTGGAATTATTTGCATTTATCCAAATTTAGCCTTCCTAGAGGGCACCTGGCATCTGGGGCAAGAAACACTGAGGAAAATGGCGTCGGCTGATGCCTTTATACCCCAGCAGCTGTGACGTCGGGTGAAGTGCGACATCAGCCGAGGCCAGAACCGACTTTGGAATCTGGCCGACCGAAGGGCTGCCTGAGGCAGGACAACCCATATGTTAGGACTGCAGATGCATACCTATCTGACATCTACATTTATGGTAGGTACAAAACTGTACTTTCTCATCTCTAGACACGTTTTTAAGATGTTTTCTCTGTTTAGGCATGGATCATTGCTATCTAATCCATGTCTGTTCCATGTGAAACCTATTTTTTTTTGCAAAAACTCGTTTCTGATCCTGTTGGAGAAAAGTCTGTATCTACCCTTTTATTTCTCTGAAATCTAGCTCGGACTGCGCCTCATTCAACTTCAGCTTCACGGATATATTCATCCCATTCTTACATTACTCTCGGGTTCCTTTGCTATCTGCTGTTGCTGTTAGTCTGGTAGACCACTTAGACTAACCTCTTATCTGAATATTCACTGTTTTTTTTTTTTTTTTTTTATGCCTCTAGTTCCACTTCATTTAATTTAATAATAATGTCTAATGACTTGGCTGATTCCTTAAGCTCCACAATATTGTCAAAAAGTTCTGGCAAATCATTTCTTGATTTGCAGGAAGTGTAGTTCATTGATAGGTAGGAACACTGACTTTGGAGCTAGGCAGTCCTGTCCTGGAGTGATGTAACAGGACACATGCCATTTTAAAGGTGTGTTGAGTTTACCCCAAGTACAGAATCTTCAAGGGAGGGTTAACTTATTCTTAGACCCACAAAGAGGAAGGGAGGATCTTTTCATAGATTGATACATGAAGAGCAAGTCGGAGTTGTTTTCCAGATTTGCATGAACGTGATGAATTTAGAGCAGATGTTATGTTGTCCCATCTCGCCTTCATTCTTGCTGGTTTGGTTCGGAGCCGAAACTGTACTCCAACTCTGCCTATACTAAAGCTTGAGAGCTTCTGCTGGCGTGAGGCAGAGTCCTATCCCATGGTGCTTAGCAGATGTTCCCCAGATCTCGTTTGCCGCTTGAAGCTTCGGGATTGTATTAACTGGCTCAGGCTTGTAAAATTTAATATTTTATTTGTTCTAATTACTTTCTTAATAATTATCTGTTTTTTACTTACTAGTTCTATCGTAATAGCCTTGTGCTATTTTTGGCTCTCTAAACCTTGTATTTTTTCCCTTTTGTGGCTGTCTTTTTCTTTGGGCCTTGTCTCCTCAAGAATCCATTTAAATTAGAGGATTCTAGTCTCTTTTTCTAACTCCTTTTCCCTTTTTAGGAGTCAGTTTAAGTTAGAGGCGTCTCCTGCGGTGGAGAAGATAGTCATTTAACTTGGACTTCTCCCTTCTCTTCTCCTAAAAAAAAAAAAAAAAAAATTGGATACCTGTTTTTTTCCTAACGTTTGAGTGTTTTCTTCCTTTATAGGTAGCATGTCTAAGGAACCAGCTAAGGAACGCAAGTCAGGATTCAAAAAGTGTGATTCCTGCACTCAAAAAAATGTCCATTACTGACTGACACCCTAGTTGTGTGTACTGTCTGGGACCACTCCATCTTCAGGATTCCTGCTCCATCTGCCGTAGTTTAGTGCCAGGGCCTTGCAGGAGAGGTGGTATAAGCTTATATTGAGGGGCTTATTAAAATGGACGAAGGAAATCTGACTAATAAATCGGACATGACCAGAGCCAATGAAGCAGACTTTTTGGTGTCTGAGCCAACAAGCAGCACCAAATTTAATACTACTTTGGCTCCGAAAGTTGAACCCGGGAAACATGGATGTGAAGTTGTTCATTCTTCACTGATGGGTTCAGAGCCAATCCTTGGCTCCAGCATGGCCGTTTAGCAAAGCTCAAAGATTACCAGTAGCTCGAGACCAAGCCCCTTATCCCATGATACATTGCTGGAATTACCTCAGATGTAGTTTGCCACAGCACTGATCTCATGGTTTCCAGCTCTGCTCGAGACTTTTTCAATGAATTAGCAAGTTTTTCTTAAACATTTTTCATATATTTCAAATCTACTCTATTGCTTAGTGTTTCCCTTATCCAGAATAGTACTATCTTTTTGTGCCTCATTAGTTTTAGTGGCCGTTCTTTGCTAGTGTGGGCTTCGGCCTTCAGTAGTGTAGTTTTAGTGCAATTTTGTAGGCAAGTATTTTTGACTAATATACAGTTAGTTCTTGTGGGGTTCTATACAGATTATATATATATATATATATATATATATATATATATATATATATATATATATATATATATATATATATATAAAATACAGTGTGGCCTTTTGGGCATTTAATGTTGTGTGTGTTAGTTTCTTTCTTGTTAAAGGTGATGGAATTTGTTTCTTATGTCAGAAGATAAAGACAGACATCCTAAGTCTGGTTTCAAAAAATGTCCTGACTGTGGACAAAAGATGTCAGTCACTGACCAGACACGTTCAATGTGTTTATTGTCTGGGTGAGGTGCACCTTCAGGAGTCCTGCAGTATCTGCCACTCCTTTTCCACTGGAGGGCTTGCTGAGAGGAAGAGAAAGCTCATGGATCGGGGTCTTCTTAAGCACGCCTTTTGTAGAAGCTTTGACTGACCAGGATGGAGCCAACAAGTCATCAAGTCCTCCAAATCCTCTTCATACTCTAAGTCAAAGAAGTCTAAGAAAGTGGAACTTTTTTGACTTCGGCTCCACAGCCTTTGGAGCCAACAGTCTTTTCCTTTCAGACCCGGGACACTACCTTGGAACCAGTCTCCGAATCTCCTTCTCCATTACTCCATTCGGCACCAGCGTTGCATTCCTCCAAGTCCTCTGTTAGTCTTTCGGATTCGGACATGGACCGGCTGGTACAGAAGCTCTTCAAGGCACCAGGCCTAGCTAAATTGCTGTCTGCTCCGACCCAGGTGTTGGAACCGAAGACCACTATCCAGAAATTGACTGTTCCTCCTCAGAGCTTTAGTGGGTTTTCGGAGCCAGAAGAGACTAACCTGATGGTTATAGAACCCTTGGAGCTGACACCTGTCCCAGTGTCATCGGCTCCATCTACTCTGATGTCCTCTGCTCCAACTGGGGACTCTAGGAGCAGACGCTCTCCGGTCGGGTCCGGGGAGGATAGTCGCACTGACCTGTCGGTGCTGACTCTCTTCCTCTCGGGGCCTTGGCGCAGGTGAGCTCTGCTTCTACCTCTGGCTCTGAGCCCACAGCATCGATGCAGGAGGGGATCACAATTCCTTCGGGTCTGTCAACTCCTCATCTGAGCCGTGATGCCTTCGAAGCCATGAGGCGAGTACGGTCTCCTGAGACTTCATCACCAGGTCTGGCATCTTCTTCCCCTAAAGTGCCTATGTCTGCTTCTGCTTCTGTCGGCCACCCCAAGCGTGGAGACCCAGAGCCTCAGCTAGCCTCACTGGGTGCCCCCTGCTCTTCTGAGACTTCCCCAGAGGTTCCCACTGAGGAAGTTCCCAGAAAGAGAGTGTGCAAGAGGAGGCACTTGGACTCCCCACAGGAGTCCAACATCTGGCACTGACTTGGATCAGTCAAAAGGGTCCCCTCGATCCTCCTCTGAGGACTTCTCCTTTGCGGAGATCCTTGGGCAGAGGGGTGATTGGCAGTCCAAACACCTACTGAGGAGGAGTCAGTTCTTCTGAAGGCTTTAGGGTCTCAACCTTCCACCTTCTGGGTGTCTCCACCCTACGATGATCTTATGCAACTGGTCTCTTGTAGGGCGTGGGAGTCTCCGGAGTCCATGGAACCTGTCCCTCGAAGGCTGAATAAGTTTATCTCTGCTCCAGCGGGTAAAACCTTCTTGTTTAAGGGGGTCCTTGTTGATGCCATTGTGGTGGCGGCAGCCACCAAGAAGGAATTGTCTGAAACTTCTGCATCTATCCATCCTCCTAACAGAGATTCTAGGATCATGGATAGATATGGGAAACGCATATTCAGTTCGGCGACTTTCACCCTTAGTTCACTGAACTATCTGACCCATTTCACCAGACTGCAAAAAGACCTCTCTAAGAGTTGGGAGATGCTCTTCAGGGTGCTGTAGCTGCAGGTGTCACTGGCAAGGTTTTTGCCCAGCTTGCTACCCTTAATTCCATTGCGAACTCGTCCATGCGTCATATATGCTGCAGATGGGTCGAGTAGGGCTGCAGGAGCAGCAGTTGCTCTTCGTAGGCATGCTTGGATGCGCCTCTGTTCTTTCGCGGAGCCTTTCATGTCTTCATTCGTAAATACCCCGCTTGATGGCTTATCTTTGTTTGGGCCTAAGGTAAAGGAAACCTTGACCAGGTGTGAACAGGAGGGAAAGACGGTCTGCTGTCTGAGTCCACTTTTCTACCCCTACTCGACCTTACCCCAAAGGCCAAAGGGGAGGAAAGATGCGGTTCCGTAAAGCCCAAGGAGCCTTTCAGGACACACTTGGAGAACCTTCTCCAGGGGCAGAGGAGGAGGTAATAATGGAAGACTCCGCCCTCGCGGCAGAGGGGGTCCGCAAGACCAGGGTGACTGATCATTTCTCTGGCCAAACCCTTTCAGCGCTCCTGAGAGGAGGCCCGACTGTCCTGTTCTGGAGGCGGTCGGGGTTGCTTATCTTTGTGATATCTAGCCAGGTTTCTCTGTACAAATGACAGATGGGTGCAAAGCATCATTTCCGGAGGGTATTTCATACCGTTCTCCGCTCCACCCATCCCCATCAAGCGAATCATGGGCATTCCACCCAGTTACAGGGAACAAGCAACCATAGACGTCAGCAAGTTGCTAGAAAAGCGTCATCAAACCAGTCCCAGCAGACCCAACAGAATTTGGAACTTACTCAAGATTCTTTTTGGTTCCAAAGAAAACAGGGGACTGGAGACCCATTTTGGACCTCGGCAGACTCAACCAATTTGTAAAAAAAGAGAAGCTTTGGATGGTCATGCTTCAGTCCATACTCCCCTTTTTAGGGAAGGACAATTAGATGTGCTCGATCGATCTCAAGGATGTGTGCTACCACATAAAAATGGCCAGACCATCCAGAGATAATCTACGTTTCCGGCTGGGAGCCAGTCACTACCAGTTTCAAGCCCTGCCCTTTGGTCTCACTACGGCCCCCAGAGTTTTTACCAAATGTATGGCAGTGGTCACGGCTCACTTGAAGCATCTAGGATTCCAGGTGTTTCCATACCTAGATGATTGGCTCCTTACCTCCACCACCAGGCATCAACTGATTCAGGCAACAGAATCCACTCTGACACTCTGCAACCACTTAGGCATTACGGTCAACTTCGAAAAGTCTGCCTTGTTGCCATCACAGCATATTGCCTTTATATAGGGGCAGAGTTAGACACTTCAACCACCACTTTGTCTTTCAGTCGAAAGGGTATCAATTCTTCACCAACACATCACATCACTGGTTTCAAAGAACAGAGCATCAGCTGCAGAGGTCTTGAAAGTGCTAGGTTTGATGGCAGCAATTTTAGCCATTCCAATGACTAGGATGCATATGCGGATTCTTCATTGGCTCCTGTTCACTCAATGGTCTTACCAGGAGTTGCCAATGAACCATATGATTTTCATTACAAACTCTTGCAAGAGGGATCTTCAGTGGTAGTTGATGTCTGTACGTGTTACAATAGTACTTCCCCCTCCAGTAGCCACGGACCCTTCCCTGATAGGGTGGAGGGGGGCATTTTCAGGGAAAGACTGCCCAAGGCACATGGACGGATCAAGAGTCACATTTGCATATCAGTGTCCTAGACATGAGAGTGGTACTTCTGGCGTTGCAGTACTTTCAGGACTCTCTCCCTCTAGGGACAATTGCCATACAGACGGACGTGTCAGTGGTCTGATATTTGAACAAACAGTGTGGGACCAAGTCTTACCCCCTTTGCCGAGAAACCTCAGAGTTTGGCAGTGGGCTGTGTCATCCCAACGCTTTCTGTTGGCAATGCACATCCCGGGGAGATCCAGCGTGATAGTGGACAAGCTGAGCAGGGCAATATTGTTGCCACATGAGTGGTCCCTCAAACAGGAGATTACGGACAGGATTTTCCGCAAATGGGGCCAGCCTTACTGCGATCTTTTTGCCAGCCACATCAACACCAAATGCAGAAGCTATGTTGCCCTGATTCCCCCCACCGGGAGAACCCCCTGAGAGATGCACTCGTACACGATTGGCCCCCGGGTCTCTTCTATGCATTTCACCCAATTCCTCTGATACCCAGATTTTTACAGAAAGCAAAGTCACTGGGAAGGACTGTCATTCTTACAGCCCCTCATTGGCCTTGGCAGATTTGGTTTCCATTTCTTTACCGTCATCTCTTGGAGGATCCATGGACTCTGGACCCAGTTCCAGACTTTGACACACCCGTCAGGGGGCCTCTATTCTTCCTTGCAGTCACTGAAGCCAACTGCTTGGCTGCTCCAGTTCCCCCGTATAGCCAGGCTTCATAATCTTTCAGATGACACAAGTCATTTTCCACCAGAAAATTGTATCTGAGTGAGTGGAAAAGATTTTCCATTTGGGCTTCTAACAAAAACCTTGATCCTTACCAAGCTCCATTGTCATCCATTCTAGAATTCTTGACCAAGATTTTTCACGAAGGAGCTGCAGCTGCTACCGTTAGGGTCCAGTCAGCAGCTATATCTAATTTCCATCTAGGTATTGATGGACTAAATTATGCAACACCAGTTATCAAAGGTCTTCCTCAAAGGTACTTTTCACATGAGACCTCCATTGAAGACTCCTTCTCCCTGGAACTTGAATTTCATGCTTTCCCGTATTATTCTTTCTCCCTTCCAACAAGCATTTTCTTGAGCTCAAGTTTGTGTCATGGAAAACTATTTTTCTAGTGGCCATAACTTCTGCCCGCAGAGTGTCAGAGCTTCAGGCATTATCTATCAAGCCTCCATATATGGTTTTTCATCCTGACAGAGTATCCCTTAGGACTTACCCTTCTTTTTTGCCTAAAGTATGTTCTGAGACCAACATAAATCAAGTTATTGAGTTGCCCGTTTTTTTCCCCAACCATACCAACAATTTACAATGCATGCTGCACAAACTTGATGTTCACAGACAGCTTAGATATTACCTGGACAGAACAAAGACTTCAGAAAATCAGGCCAACTTTTTGTTTCATTCTCTGAAGCCCAAAAAGGTAGACCAGTGCCTAAAACAACCCTTTCTAAGTGGCTTTCAGATTGTATCACCTACACTTACTCATCTGCTAATAGGTCTTTGTTGCGTAAAGTGAAGGCGCATTCAACCAGAGCAGTCTCTACTTCGGTCTTTCAAGCCAAGTTACCTCTTGACAATATCTGTGCTGCAGCCACTTGGTGTAAGCCTCACACTTTTATAAACTCCTTACAAAGTGGACAAGGCCTCCAGGGACAGGGCTTCCTTTGGTTCTGTGGTCCTGAAAAATGTACTCCCGTGAGCCACCCAGGATTTAGGGTGCTAGGGACGCTACCCATCAGTGAAGAATGAACGGCGAGATTGAACAACTTCAGATAAAGAAGATGTTCTTCATTCCACATTGCTGCAGTCCTAACTATTGGGGGTAGTCCGCTGTCCAGTCGGCCCGAATACCAGAGTATATGGCTGACGTCGGTCAGGGCGCATTAGACTGACGTCAGTACGTCAGGGTACTAATGCGCATGACCGACGTCATATCCTCAGTCTTTTTTGCCGCATGGTCCGATGCAGAAGCAGTTTTGCGAGTGCAGGTTGGCGTTCTGAAATTTTCTGAAGTCGGAGTTTCAGACCGAATCAGAGTTGGCTAAGTACCCCGTTGGGGAACATTTTGGTTTTTCTTGCCTCAGTATTTTACCGGATGTCAGAAAAGTGAATAACTGTATTTCTTGTGGGAAACAGATACCTCATAGGGATTACCATACCTTGTGTATACCTTGTTTAGGGCCTGAGCACGGCGTTGTTGGATGCCGCTCTTGTGCTAGGTTTAACAAACGCACTATTAAGAGAAGGTTAGACTGTGCCAGGTTAGTGTTTGGGAAGCGTTGCAATTATAAAATGCCGCCGGATGCTCCGGCGCCCGCTTAAATCAAGAAGCGCAAGGACAAAACAGCGAAGCCTAGGGTTGATGAACCGGCAGTCCAGGACGTCGGTTCTTTAGAAGGCTCAGTGGAGCCAGAGGTTTTGCCAGGAGTTTCTTTGGAGTCTCAGGCAGAGACTTTACTGTTACAGGATGTGCCTTCTCAGGAGGTAGGCCAGGCTGAGGGGGCTTCTCAGGTAACTGTTCTTCCCTCTCTTCCCAAGGTAGTTAGGGCCTCTCCTTCTGTGTCCAAAACTTCTTTGAGAGGTAGGCCAAGTTTAGCTTCAGTGGGGGCTTCTCCTAGCACTTCAGGTTCTGTGCCTAAGAAACATATGCTTAAAATGGCAGAAGATTTGATTACTATGATTAGAGGTTCTATGGCCCCTCCTGATAAGAGGCCTAGGGTGGAACCTGAGTTTGATAGTTTTGAACAGTGTTCAGAGGCTTCGGAGTCTTCTGCGGAAGATTTGCAGGAGTATCCTCCTTATTCTGATTCTGATGTGGATGATTCCACTCCTACAGCTTCTCCTCCTGAGGATTTCTCATTTTCAGAGACTCTGCATTCCATGAGGGAGCACTTTAAATGGGAAGGCCAGGATTACTCTGATTCCAGGAAAAGGCTTAGGGAATTCTTGTTTTACCCCAGCATAGGCCCTTAGCTATACCTCCTGTGTTGAATGTGGTGGAAGATGTTTTGCAGAGGCTTCCTGAACCCTGATTCTTTGCCTCCTGCTCCTGTTAAACCTGATAGGTACTATAGGGTGCCTGAAGCTCATAAGTATCTTTTAAGAGTCCTAGGGCAGACCCGAAACTGTTTCTCAGGGACCTAAAGGTGTTAAGGCCTCTGTGGTTAAAAACCCTGTTCCCACTGATAAAGAGGCAAGGGCTTTGGATAGATGGGGAAAGAAAGTGTATACTTCTTCCACTTTAGCCATGAGGGCGTTGAATTGTCAGTTTCACATGCTAAAATATCAAAATTATCTCCTTTCACAACTGAAATCTAAGGTGGATGCTTTGGCGGAAGGTATTGAGTGTAAAGAGTTGCTGGATTTAGTTCATGTGTCTGAACAAGTGGGTAAGCA
The DNA here is from genome assembly GCF_019279795.1 of Protopterus annectens. NCBI lineage: Eukaryota > Metazoa > Chordata > Ceratodontiformes > Protopteridae > Protopterus > Protopterus annectens. The sequence continues at coordinate 269,720,769 of NC_056749.1, forward strand.
TTCTTTGCAATGTGGTTTTGATGCTGTACAGGCCTCCTCGAGGGTGGCTGCCACTAGTTCTGTTCTTCGCAGGCATGCCTGGTTGAGGGATCAGAATTTAGCTGAGCATGTTAAGACAAGGATTTTGGATGCTCCTTTACGGTCTGATGTGTTGTTTGGTTCGCCTGTGGAAGCAGTTTTAAAGAAAATGGAGGACAAAGCTAAGTCTATGCAAACTGTTAAAGATTTTTTGCAGGTGCAGCCACCAAGTTTAGTAGAAATTGGCCTACTAAGGGATGGACATATCCTGCTTATGATACCCAGTCTAGGGGTAGGTCTAGACGTGGTAGGGGCAGAGCTCAAGGTTCTTTTAGGCCTAGAACAGGAAGTTCACCTGCTCAGACTTCTGGTGAGGGCAGGGGTCAGTCCTTTCGTAAACAGACCCAATGACCTGCCTTTTCAGCTGCCAGTAGATTCTCGTCTGGCAGCTCCTTTGGGAGGAAGACTGTCTCTTTTCAAAGAAAATTGGGATTTAATTACTCAAGACAGATGGGTGTTGGATATCATTCACCACGGTTACAGGTTTTATTTCCATACATTGCCCCCTTTCAAAGGCATGCCAGACGTTCCTCCTCCACAAAGGAAAGAGGCTCACAAGCAAATTTCTCTGCTACTTCAAATAGGGGCCATTCAGCCAGTCCCTGTATCAGAAAGGGGCCTAGGATTTTATTCTCGCCTGTTCCTAGTACCAAAGAAGGGGAACACGTGGAGACCAATTTTGGATTTATCTATCCTCAACACTTATCTGGACATTCCCAAGTTCAAGATGTTGACGTTACAACAGCTTTTACCTCTGCTGGGCAAAGATCACTGGATGGTAACTTTAGATCTCAAGGAAGCTTACCTTCATGTGCCTATAAGACTAAGTTGCAGGAAGTATCTGCTTTCGAGCTGGAAATTCTCATTATCAGTTCTCTGCATTGCCCTTTGGCTTATCTACTGCGCCCAGAGTATTCACAAAGGTTCTGGCTCCAGTGATAGCTTACTTCAGGCTAAAAGGAATTCAAATCTATCCTTACTTGGACGACTGCCTGATTCTGGCTCAAGAAAAGGAAGACCTTCTACAGCATCTGGAATATGTTATAGCAGTGCTAAGATGCCTAGGGTATTCTGTGAACGAAATAAAGTCCAGTCTAGTACCCTCTCAAGACATGTGCTTTCTGGGTGTGAGACTGAATACAGCAGCCCAGATGGCCTGTTAACCCCGGACAAACAAGAGTCTATCCCTTTACTTCCATCAACTATCTCATCAGTCCGTGCTGACTGCAAGGACAGTCCTTCAAGCATTAGGGTTCATGGCATCTTGTATTCTGGTGCTTCCCAATGCCAAACTGCATATGAGGAAGCTGCAATGGTATCTCAAAAATGTATGGACACAGCACTGCCAGGATTTGGACACTGTCATTCAAATAATACCTTGCCTTCAAAAAGAATTTCTGTGGTGGGCTCAGGAATGTCACCTAAACAAGGGACTCTCTGTGACCCGGCCAGAGGCGAGTCAGATTTTAACGACAGATGCCTCGGACATTGCTTGGGAGCTCATCTAAATGGAAAGTGGATACAAGACAAGTGGCCTGCCAGACTACAGCATCTACATATCAACATGAAGGAGATGTTAGCAGTCCAGTTTGCATTAATGGCTTTCAAGGAGTTACTTCTTCCAGGGCAGGTGTTGATTCTAACAGACAACACAACTGTCATGTGGTACATCAACAAACAAGGGGAACACATTCTTATCCTCTATGCAGGCAAGCAATGATTTTATGGGAGACTGCTCAGCTTGCAACTAACTCTTCAGGCAAGGTTTCTGCCGGAGCACAGAACTCCTTAGCAGATGTGTTAAGCAGACAAATCATGGATCCCCACGAGTGGAAACTGGATCTTCATGTATTTCAGAAATTGACAGTGTCATGGGGAACTCCAGACATAGATCTGTTCGCTTCTCCACTAAACCACCAGCTGCCAAAGTTTTGCACAAAGGGGTTTCATCACACAGCTTGGAAAGTGGATGCTCTTTCTTTCAGTTGGAAAAATCTTCATGTGTATGCCTTTCCACCTCTGCCTCTTCTTCCAAAGGTGCTCTTAAAGGTCAGACAAGACAAGCCAAGGATGATTTTAATAGCTCCAGATTGGCCTCGGCAACACTGGTACCCACTACTAAGGAGTCTGGTAAGGAAGCCTCCATGGCCTTTACCTTTGATTCCACATCTGTTATCTCAGAAGGACGGTCATCTGCTCAATGTCAAGCTTCACTCTCTTCATCTAACAGCCTGGCATATTCTGTGTTGAAACACAGCAGGTCTCAACTTCCTCAACAAGTTTTAAATGTGATTATGGAAGCTAGAAGACCTAGTACAAGGAAAGTGTACGCAGAAAAATGGAAGAGGTTTTTATTTTGGAGTACAGCAAAGAATTTGGAGATTTCGGAGCCTAATTTGAATGTGGCTCTTCAATATCTTACTGAGTTATTGGACAAAGGTTTGTCCTTCTCTTCCATTAAGATTCATGCTGCAGCAATTTCAGCTCACTATGATTGTGACCCACCATTGTTTTCGCATCCTTTGTTCAAGCAGTTTCTTAGAGGGCAAAGAATATAAGACCCCACGTAGAGCTCCTACTCCTGCTTGGGATCTCAATTTTGTGTTGGAAAAACTTACTCTACAACCTTTTGAGCCTGCGGCTACTGCTGAATTGAAATACTTGTCATGGAAGACTGCTTTTCTGTTGGCTATTACTTCTGCAAGAAGGGTGTCTGAGTTGCAGGCCCTTATGGCAGTTGAGCCCTTTTGATTTTCCATAAGGATAGGGTATCATTACGTACTAATCCTTCCTTTATGCCTAAGGTGGTTTCTAGTGTGGCTTTAAACCAAACTATTCATTTGCCTACTTTTTATGCAGACCCCCAAAATAAAGGGGAAAAGATTTTGCACACTTTAGATGTACACAGGCAATTGCGTTATTATTTAAGCAGGACTAAGGATTTTAGGCAGTCTCAGCAGTTGTTTGTTTCTTTTGCTTTGAGTTCAGGGCAAGCCTGTGTCAAAACAAACTATTTCTAGGTGGATTGGGTTTTGCATTGCATTTTGTTATTCCCATCATGGCAAGGAGATTCCAGCTGGGATTAGGCCTCATTCCACTAGGGCTACTGCCACTTCAACAGCATTTCTAAGGGGTGGCAACTAAGGATATTTTGGAGGCAGCTACTTGGAGTTCAGTGCATACTTTCTCTAAGCATTATCATCTTCCTCTCTACTCTAAGTCTAGGGCTGGTTTTGCCACAGCTATTTTGCAAGGCATGTTGTCAGCTCCTGCTTCTTTATGATTTGCCAGCCTCCCTTACCTCTGCTTTGGGATTCTACCCAATAGTTAGGACTGCAGCAATGTGGAATGAAGAACATAGTACAGTTTTGTACCTACCATAAATGTAGATGTTCGAGGATCCACATTGCTGCAGTCCAATTTACCCTCCCTCCTTCCCCTCTGTGTTTAGGGGTGATTGTGTAGGTGAGGTTATATGCTGATATTTTTGTATATATTTTTGTATATATTGTACATATTTTTGGTGCAGGTATATTGGGCCTTTTCTTTTTAGGGTCTTCTGACATCTGGGGCAAGAAAAGACTGAGGATATGACGTCGGTCATGCGCATTAGTACCCTGACGTACTGACGTCAGTCTAATGCGCCCTGACCGACGTCAGCCATATACTCTGGTATTCGGGCCGACTGGACAGCGGACTACCCCCAATAGTTAGGACTGCAGCAATGTGGATCCTCGAACATCTACATTTATGGTAGGTACAAAACTGTACTTTATGTACTCGCCATAACATTCCATGTGAGTTGTTCTTCGTGTTTCACTGTTGCTGTCATTACATTTGGGTTATCCTGCTGGCAGGTTGCCCTCAGTCGGCCTGAATTTCAAACTCTTTGGTCCTGCATCGGTTACTGTCACCTCTTCCCTGACGTCAGGTCGTCAGGGGTATAAAAGATGCAGCAGACGCCATTTTATTCCGTCTTTCTTGCTGCGCGGTGCCCGAAGCTAAAGCAGTTCGCAAGTGCCGGTCGGCCAACTCCTGAGATTTTCGTGTTCTTCATTAAAAGCTAAGTACCCCATTGAGGAAACTTTTTTCTTTCTCCAGACCGATGTCAGAAAAAGTTAATAATTGTATATATTGTGGGAAGCAAATGCCTCATAAGGACTTTCATTCTTACTGTATTCCTTGCCTAGGCCCTGACCACGACGTTGCTAGTTGTCTGTTTTGTGCTAGATTTAACCAACGCACTATTGAGCGTTGGGACGATTTTGCATTAAGCTATTTTGGGTGAAGATTTAACTATACGATGTCGTCGGATTGCCATCAGACTACCGAAGTTCATAAAAAAAAACGCAAAGAAAAGAGCAGGCAACCGAGATCCAAAACCGATGAAGCTTCTCCTAAGCAAGTGGCTGGTTCACCAGTTGTCAGTGAGGCGCTTTCTCAGCCCCTGACTCCTGCTACTTTAGAGTCGCAAGCTGCTACCGACTCCCACGTGGAGCTGGCCAGGCCGCTGGAAACTCAAGGTATTAGAGCCTCGGAAACTATTCCCTCAGATGGGTCTGGAGCCACTGAGCAGGCATCAGCTTCTGAGGGTGTATTCAGACCTAAACATTTATATATAAAACCTACTTCAAAGACTGTCACCTTTTAAAGGCAAAGAAACAAGTTCACCAGTCACAAGGACAGGCCTCCATGCCCAAAAAACAGATGCTCAACACAGCCGAAGACTTAATTACCTTGATCAGGGGTTCCCATCCCCTCCTGATAAGAGGCCCAGGCAAGAGACAGAGTATATATCTTCAGATCAGGTTTCCATTTCTTCTGATCAGGAATGTCCCCCCCCCCCCCTATGAGGAATTCTGATGCTGAAGAATCTATTCCTTCAGCTTCTCCTCCTGAGGACTACTCTTTTGGGGAAACCTTGCATACCATGAGGGAGCACTTTCACTGGGAGCACCAAGACTTTTCAGAATCTAAGAAAAGACTCAGAGATTTCCTGTTACTACCTCAATACAGGCCTCTAGCTATCCCACCTGTGTTGGACATTGTAGATGTGTTCTCGAAGTCTAGTCTGACCCCTGACTCTTTACCTCCAGCTCCTGTTAAGCCGGACAGATACTACAGGGTCCCTGACTCTCTCATAAATTTCTTTTCAAAAACCCTTCTGCAGGCCCAGAAACTATTTCTCATGGTCCAAAAGGGGGTCAAGGCTTCTACTGCAAGAAATCCTACCCCGTCTGACAAGGATTCCAGGGCTCTGGATAGATGGGGGGAAAAAAGATTTACACACCTACTACTTTGGCTATAAGGGCTTTAAATTGCCAGTTTCATATGCTCAAATATCAGCAATATATCATGACATTGCTTAAACAGAAAATGATAATAAATTTTGAATGTGCAGAAAACAAAAATGCAGGATTTACTGCATGCAGCTGAACAAGTTGGAAAGCATACTTTGCAATGTGGGTTTGATTCTCTGGAGGCCTCCTGCAGGGCCGCTGTTACGGGTTCTGTCTTTAGGAGGCATGCTTGGTTAAAGGAACAAAATCTGCCTGACCATGTTAAAGCAAAATTATTAGATGCTCCTTTACAACATGATACCTTGTTTGGTGTTAAGGCAGAAGAGGTGTTAAAGAAAATAGAGGACAAAGCTAAATCTATGCAAACGGTCAAGGATTTCTTACTGGTACAGCTACCTAGATTTAGCAGACACTGGCCTACAAAGAATTGATCCTTTCCAGTCTCACAGACCTCAAAGGGGCAAATCCAGACGCCCTAGAGGCAGATCAGACCCCAGGATCCTACAGGTCTAAGCAGTGGAATGCTTCTACCTCCAAAGGTGGAGAGGACAAATCACAATCGTACAGGAAACGGTCCCAATGACTCCCCCCTGCCCGCGCCAAGCACTTGGCTTCTGGCAGCACCCTTAGGGGGAAAACTAGCATTTTTTTCTCAAAATTGGCACATTATAACCCAGGACAAATGGGTTCTAGACAGTGTCGCAAGGCTACAAGTTTCATTTCCATACCCTGCCAAGGGCAAACGGTTGGCCAGACCTGCCAAAAAATCAATTGGCAGAGGCTCAAAAACAAGTTGCAGCTCTCATGGACATGAGGGCTATTCAAGTACCACAGCAAGAGCAGAGACAAGGATTTTACTTGACTGTTCTTGGTACCCAGAAAGGACAAAGCATGGAGACCAATACTGGACATATCTATTCTAAACACTTTCCTGAATATACCAAAATTCAAGATGCTGACCTTACAGCAGCTTCTGCCCATGCTGGTCAGCAAGGCTTGGCTCGTGACTTTAGGCCTAAAAGAGGCATACCTGCATGTCCCAATCAAGCAATCATGCAGAAGATACCTCAGATTCAAGGCTGGCTCAAAGCCTTACCAATTCTCTGCACTGCCCTTTGGCTTATCTACTGCGCCCAAGGTCTTCACAAAGTGCCTGGCACCAGTAATTGCTTACTGCAGACAAAGAGGAATACAAATATATCCTTACTTGGACGACTGCCTCATGCAAGCAGAGAACAAGGACATTCTACTACAACTTTTGTGATGACTCTTAACAAGTCTAGCGTACACAGTCAACAAAAATAAATCAAAACTAGTACCCTCTCAAGAGATAATATTCCTGGCTGCAAGTTTAAATACAACTGCCCAGATGGCTTCTCACTCCAGACAAACAAAGGCAACTGACTACCTATTTCAAGGAAATGGCAACAAAGGCCCAGTTATCTGCAAGAAAAGTTTTGCAGGCTTTGGGCTTCATGGCATCTTGCATCTTACTAATTCCATATGCAAGACTGCATATGAGGAAAATTCAATGGTGCCTTAAAAGTGTCTGATCACAACATTGCCACAGCCTGTAAACAATGATTACTCTAATTCCCTGCCTGCAACAGGAATTTGGATTGTGGGCAAAGGCTTGTCACCAAAACAAGGGACAGCCATTCTCACTACCCCCAGCCAGGCAGAGCCTAACGACTGATGCATCAGATTATGCCTGGGGGGCACACATGGCAGGAAGAGGCATTCAGGGCACCTGGTCCACAAACCAAAAGCATCTACATATCAATCAGAAAGAGATGCTAGCTGTTCAAAATGCCCCGACAGCCTTCAAGGACCTACTTCATCTGGGACAACTACTGATAGACAACGCAACGGTAATGTGGTACATAAACAAGCAAGGGGGCACTCATTCTTACCCCGTGTGCAGACTAGCCATGGCTTTATGGGACACAGCATTGACTTACCAAGTTCATCTGCATGCACAATTCCTGCCAGGAAAGGAAAATACTCTGGCAGACTAAGCAGAAACCTCATGGATCCCCACGAGTGGCACCTGGATCCACAAGTCTTCAGCATGATAATGAAATGGGGACGCCCGGACATAGATCTATTTGTCTCTCCTCAAAACAATCAACTAAAAAGATTCTGCACAAGGACTTATCACAGACGAGCTTGGAAAGTGGACCCCTTATCTTTCAACTGGACAAACCTAATCGGTATATGTCTTTCCTCCACTGCCTCTTCTCTCCAAGGTACTCCTAAAGGTCAGGCAGGAGAAACCAAAAATGATTCTGATTGCCCCAGACTTGGCCACACCAGTACTGGTATCCGATCTTAAGAAACTTGTCCCAATGCCTAGCCTGAACCTTACCTCAAATACCTCATCCACTGTCCCAGCAAAACAATCAGATTCTGCACAGCCAACTCAGGATCCTAAACCTGGCAGCATGGCGGATAATGTAGCCATACAAACCACACCTCTCAGTAAAGCTGTGATGGATGTCATTTTAGAAGTCAGAAGGCCTAGTACTAGAAAATCCTATGCTGGCAAATGGAAGAGATTTTAGGCTTGGAATCGAGCTCAAGGTACTGATACAGCTGTCCCAAATATTCCTCCGATTTTGCAATATTTAACTGAGATGCTGGACAAAGGCCTATCTTTTTCATCAATTAAAATCCATGCCTCTGCCATTTCGGCTTATTTTACAGTACAGAGCCACCACTTTTTTCTCAGCCTTTTATTAAGGCAGTACCTCAGAGGAGCCAAAAACTTAAGGCCTCCAAGGAGAACGCCAGTAACTGCATGGGACCTCAACTATGTCTTGGAAAAACAACCTTACCTCCTTTTGAACCAGCTGCTACTGCGGTCATAAAGTTCTTATCTTGGAAAACAGCTCTGCTCCTGGCAATAACTTCTGCAAGACGAGTTTCAGAGCTACAGGCTCTCATGGCTGTGGAACCTTTTATCATTTTCTATCCAGACAGGGTCTCTCTAAGAACAAACCCTACATTTATGCCAAAGGTGGTATCCAGTATTGCCCTTAACCAAGCAATTCATTTGCCAACCTTTTATCCAAACCCACAGAACAGGGGGGGGGGGGGATTCTGCATTCTTTAGTTTTGTCCAAGTAGAATGTACGTTGTCTGTGTACGTCCAAAGTTTTCAGAAAGACAGAGCAATTACTAGTGGCATATGCCACAGCATCACAAGGAAAGGCCATCTCCAAGCAGACTATTTCAAAGTGGATAGGTCACTGCATTCGTTTCTGCTACTCACAGTATGGCCGACCACTGCTTAAGGGCATTAGGCCACATTCAACCAGAGCTGCAGCCACTTCTGCAGCCTTTCTCAGGCGAGTACCAACCAAAGACATTTTGGAGGCTCCTATTGGAGTTCAGTGCATACCTTTACAAAACATTACAATCTGCCTCTTTACTCTAAATCCAGGGCAGGCTTTGCCACTGCAGTTCTGCAGAGCCTCATAGCCATTCCTAATGCTGTTTAGCTCCAGCCCCCCAACCATAGCTTTGAGACTCAACCCAAATGTAATGACTGCAACAGTGAAACACAAAGAACATAGTACAGTTGTGTACATTTACCATAAATGTAGATGTTAGCGTGTATTCACTGTTGCAGTTCAGGTTACCCTCCTGCCATCCCCCTAATTTTTGCTGGAATTTATCTTTACTTCTCTAATCTATACAGCCTAGGTGGTGTATTTGCTTATAGATGAAGATAAAGCTTATTTTGGTGTATGTATGTTTTACTTGCATAATTCTAGCCTACCTTTTTGGGGGCACCTGACATCTGGGGCAAGACAAACTAAATGGCTTTGGCTGCATCTTTTATACCCCTGATGACCTGACGTCAGGGAAGAGGCGACAGCAACCGACGCAGGACGCAAGACTTTGGAATTCGGGCCGACTGAGGGCAACTTGCCAGCAGGATAACCCAAATGTAATGACTGCAACAGTGAATACATTCTTAACGTCTACATTTATGGTAAGTGTACACAACTGTACTTTCCATCTTGCCTTCATTCTCGCATCCCTCCCTCCTTCCCCCACCTGGCTGACGGTTGACCTGGAGACTCGTTTCATCCTGGTTCTTCAATGTTTCTTCCAGTCTGGGGAGATTAGTCCTCTTACTAGGATATGGTACATGCAGCAAACAAGATCTGAGGTAATTCCAGCAATACATCATGGGATAAGGAGCTTGTTCTTGAGCTACTGGTAATCTTTGAGCTTTGCTAAACGGCTGTGTCAGAGCAAAGGATCGGTTCCAAACTTATCAGTGAAGAATGAAGGTGAGATGGAACAACTCACATGGAACGTTATGGTGAGTATATAACTTCTTTTTCTCTCTCTGTTCCATCTGTTTCATTGGAACCGTTGTGGAGCTGGAAAAGGAGCTGATCACCGTCCGTTGAGCCTGTTCGCTCGGTGCCAGTATCTCCTTTGCTACAGTAGGTGGCAGGTAGCCACAAGTCTTCCAGTCATTCCTCTAGATCCTCCAGGCTATAGGATGATGTGGAACGGGTAGTGAAGAGGTTGCTTCGGACCAGAGCCCTAGCAGAAATTCTCTCGAGCCCAGCCCATTGGATCTTGGAGCAGACAACTGTGCCCTCAACTACCCTGATTCCTCCTCCAACTCTAACGTGTTTGGAGTCCGAGTATGGAAGTAATTGTGCTGGAACTGCCGGAGCCAGTAATCACTACTGATATCTCTGCTCCGGTTTCCTCTATTTTGTCCATCGAGGGACCAGAGGGCCGACAATCCGTGGTGTGCTCGGGGGGGGGGGGGGGAGTAGAGTCGGACCCTTGTTGGAACTGGCTCTCCCACTTGGCGCCTCTGCTCAGGTGAGTTTGGCTCCCACATCTGCCTCGGAGCCACCCTCCTTGGTGCCGGAGTCTCTCTCTGCCCAGGACCATGGTGCCTTCGAGGTGATGCGGAGTGTGCTCTCAAATGAGTTTGATACACCTTCGACTCCAGTCTCTCTTCCCCCTAAGGGACCAGTGTCCACCTCTTTATTTCCTCTCCATCACCCACAAAGTAGAGCCAGTGCCCCAGGAATTCACAATTAGTGGATCCTCCTCTTCCGATACCTCCCCGGAGCATCTCCGCGAGGAGGTCTCTCGGAAGAGACTGTGTAAGAGGAAGCACATGGACTCCCCTGAGTCTGTTACTTCTGATACCGACTTGGAGGATTCAGAAGGGTCCCCACGGTCACCCTCTGAGGACATCTCCTTTTTCAGACATCATGGAGAGCCTTAAGCAGAGGGGTGGCTGTGAAAGTCCCTTTCCCCTTCTGAAGATGTCTGTATACCTGGAAGCATTTGGCTCTCGCCCCTCCACCTTTTGAGTGTCTCTACCTTTCGACCCACTTCTGGGTTTGGTGAGTCGAAAGGTGTGGGATTCTCCGGACTCAGTGGACCCCGTTCCGCTGAGGCCTAATAAGTTCAGAAGATAGGCAGTATTTAACAAAAAGGGTTCCCGTAGATGCAATGGTGGTGGCAATGGCCACAAAAAAGGAGTTAGCTGAAACTTCTGTATCTGTTCATCCACCGAATAAGGATTCTCGTACGATGGACAGATAACGGGAACCGTGTGTTCTCCTCAGCAGCCTTTACCTTAGTTGCTGAATTATTTATTGCATTTCACGCAACTTCAGAGGGATCTCCTAAAAGAGCTAGGAGATGCCTTCAAGGTGCTACAGCCCAGGACTTGTCGGATAAGGTTAATTCCCAGCTTGCAACCTTAACCTCCATATCTAACTCTTCCATGCGCCTCATATCTTGGGGCAGCTGATGGAGCAAGCAGGGCAGCTGGCACAGGAATAGCTCTTCGTAGACATTCCTGGATGCGCCTTTGTGAGTTTGCCGAAGCCTTTCGTTCTTCCACTCTCTTTGATGGCTCGTCATTGTTTGGGCCGAAAGTGAAAAACTCTCACCAGGAGCAAACAAGAAGGTAAGACTCTGTCTGCTGTTGGGAGTCTGGTTTTTCCACCCCTACCAGACATTATCCTAAAGGTCAAAAGAGCAGAAAAATGTGGTTCTGCAAGTCCAAAGGAGCCTTATCTGACATTCGTGGTGATCCTTCCCCCAGGGGCAGAGGGGGAAATAACAGAAGATGCAGTCAATGCGACAGAGGGGGTGTCTGCATAACCAGGGCTACAGAGAAGTATTCTCTGGTAGGTCCTTCCAGCCCTCCTGAAAGGAGGCCTGCCTACCTACCTCTAGAGGCAGTGGGGGGGGGGTGGATTTCGCTGTACCCAGAAGCCTGGCTACATTTGACTCAAGACAAATTGGGTACAGTCCATTATATCCAGAGGATACAATATTCCCTTTCAATGTCCACCTCATCTGCCAAAGTTTTATTCCTGACATTCCACCCGATCAAAGGGATTAAGCAACAGTAGCAATCCAAACATTGCTAGAAAGAGTCGTCCAAGAAGTCCCCGCAGACCAACTAGGATCCGGAATTTACTCCAGCTTCTTTTTAGTTCCAAAAAAGACAGGGGACTGGAGACCCATATTGGATCTCGGCAGACTAAACAAGTCGGTGAAAAAGTCAAGTTCCGGATGTTAACACTGCAGTCTATACTCCCGTTTCTGGGAAAAGACAGGTTGATGTGCTCATTAGATCTTCAGGATGCGTACTACCACATAAAGATGGACAGGCGCGCAAGAAGATTTTCTATGCTTCCGGCTGGGAGCCAGTCCATTACCAGTTCAGAGCTCTGCCCTTTGGTCTCACCAAAGCCCCCAAAGTGTTTACCAAATGCATGGCAGTAGTCACAGCTCATCTGAGGCGTCAGGGATTCCAGATATTTCCATACTTGGACGACTGGTTCTTAATGCCACCACCAAGCAGCTACTGATCAAAGCAAGAGACTACACCATCCATCTCTTCTCAAAACTAGGCATTACTGTAAATGCAGAAAAATCTGCTTTGTTGCCATCACAGCATATTACAATCATGGGTGCAGATTTAAATACAGACTACATGTTGGCAAAGCTACCTCAAGAAAGGATCCAGAAGTTACGCAGTCAAGTGATTCATCTTACTCAAAGAACAGAGTACAGGCAAAATTTTTGCTAAGACCTAGGCTCTGTGGCAGCGACGATAACACTACTTCCCATGGCACAACTTCACATGAGAATATTGCAGTGGCTACTTTTCGCCCAGTGGTCCATGCAGGAGTTACGCATGTCTCACGAAATCCTCATAACACACTCCTGCAAGAAGGACCTACTTTGGTGGGTTCTGTCCACTCCGGTAGCAATGGGCAGACCGTTTGTACTTGCCCAACCTATTGCTACAGTAACCACAGACACGTCCCAGATAGGGTGGGGAGGCATTATCTGGGACAGACTGTCCAAAGGGTTTGGAAAGATCACTAGTACCATTTGCATATCAATGTCCTAGAGATGAGGGCGGTGCTTCTGGCATTGCAAGCATTTCGGGACTGTCTTCCCAGGGGACTATTGCAATTCAGACAAACAGTGTCGGTGGTATGGTACATCAAACGGGGGAACCAGATCCTACCCCCTATGTCGAGAGGCCCAGAGAGTGTGGCAATGGGCGATATCTTTTCAGTGCTTTTTGACAGCAACGCATATCCCAAGGAAATCCAGTGTTATAGCAGACAGGCTAAGCAGAGCGATTCTCATGCCTCACGAGTGGTCCCTCAATCAGGAAGTTGCAAATCAAATTTTTCGCAAATGTGGCCAGTGTTGTGACCTTTTTGCCACTCCCTTCAGTACCAAATGCAGCAACTACTTTGCCCTAATCTCCCCTCCGGGAGAGTCTGTCTCCAAGGGATGTACTGGTTCACGATTGGCCCCTGGGTCTTCTTTATGCCTTTCTCCCATTTCCCTTGATTCCAAAGGTTATCCAGAAAGCAAAGTTGTTGAGTCATTGGTTAATTCTCATTGTGCCATACTGGCTTTGTCAGATTTGGTTCCCTTTTCTTTGACCCTACCTTCAGGAGGACCCATGTATCCTGGACCCAGTGCCGGATCTTCTGACACACCAGTCAGGAATGCTCCATCCTGTCCTCCACACCCTCAAGCTGACAGCTTGCTTGGCTGCTACACTTCCGATCTTAGCCAGGCTTCCGGAATTGTCCCCTGCAGTTCGTCACATTCTAGTCTCCTTGCACAAGCAGACTACTAGGAAACTTTATGCAAGCAAATGGAAGAGGTTCTCTTGGGCTAACAAAAGACATGTAGATCCCTTTACAGCATCTATACCTGCAATTCTGGAATTTCTAACAGAAACCTTTAATCAATGAGCAGTGGCAGCCACTGTTCGATTTCAATTAGCTGATGTATCTAATTATCATGTAGGAGAATCTGGATCTAGTCTAATGCCCCATAGACTATGCAAAGCCTTCCTTAGGGATACCTTTCTGTCAAGACCGCCCTTCAGAGAACCTCCTCCTCCTTGGGACCTCAATCTAGTATTATCTTTGATCCTGCATCCTTTCGAACCAGCGTCTTGTTCATTAACATTTTTATCTTGGAAAGCACTCTTCCTGACAGCAATTACTTTAGCCAGGAGAGTATCAGAGTTGCAAGCCTTGTCTATCTGTCCACCTTATTTGATCTTCTACAAAGATAGTTTCTCTTGGAACAAATCCTTCCTTCTTGCCGAAAATTTGTTCAGAAGCAAATTTAAACCAAAATAGAATTACCAGTGTTTTTTCCTGACTATGGCAACAAGGCAGAGTATAAACTCCACCGACTGGATGTGCATAGACAGTTGCGTTTCTACTTGCATAGGACCAAAGAATTCAGAAAGTCAGACCAATTGTTTGTCTCCTGTTCAGAAAATAAAAAAGTTTGGCAGTCTCAAAAGTTTCCTTGTCCAAATGGCTTACTGAGACAATCACATGTCTATGATTCCCACAATAATGAACCACCAGGGAAAATCCAAAGGGCATTCAACTAGAGTGGTATCTACCTCCATTGCTTTTCAATCCATACTTCCATTGGTATCAATTTGTGCTGCTGCTACATGAGTTAACCCTCATACCTTTATTGCTCATTACAAAGTAGATGTGGCCTCCCGACACAGGGCATCCTTTGGTCCCACTGTCCTGAAGAGTTTATTCCTTTGAGTCACCCAAGAAGAAGGTGCTGGGGACTCTGTCCCAACCAGCAAGAATGAAGGAGAGATGGGACAACATAACATAAAGAAGTTATGTACTCACTGTAACATTCCATGTTTATTCTCCAGTATCTCGCCTTCAGTCTTGCGTCCCTCCCAGCCATCCACCTTCTGGAGGATCTAGAGGAAATTTCTCAGAAATTGGCAGATAAGGTCTGATTCCCTTCTTGCCCTTTCTTGTTTGTATGACAATCTGTTTCAGATATTATCCTTTTGGATATTGAATATATCATAGGAACCTTTTTTCCTCAAACGAGATTTGGGGAACAGCTGCTAAGCACCTTGTGATTGAACTCCGCCTCGAGCCAGTACAAGCTCTCGGGCTTTAGTATAGGCCGAGTCTAAGCAGAGTTTCGGCTCCGAACCCAACCAGCAAGACTGAATGCGAGGTACTGGACAACAATCATAGAACATTATGGTGAGTACATCATTTTTTTTAGTAGGATTTATTTTACGTGTGAATCACCAGCTATGTGGGCCAGTTGACAGACTCTTTCAGCCATGGTTTAGGACCAGTATTCAGAAGTGGTATACCTTGGCATACTTTTATGTAGTATTTAATGTTTTTTGCATCTGGGTGTAAAGTAGATGTGTGTAATGTAACTGTTTGGTTATTTTGTAATACTAATAATAAGTACTTTGATTTTCAGAGCAGAGCTCCCATTTCAGCCAAGTTGGTTGCAAATATGCTGTCTGTTGCTGGAGCAGACCATATCATTACAATGGACTTGCATGCTTCCCAGATCCAGGTAAGGAAGAGGTGCAGTTTTTTTTTTTTCCCTTGTAGTTTAGTCAAAATGAGGGGGTTGTTGAGTGCTCCATAAGTCTAAGCACTGGTGCCTTGCAGGTTGCAAACGTGCAAGAAAGAGTATCTGCAGGGGGACTTTGAATTTGCATTGCATTTGAAGCCTAATTTTACAGGCATGGTGGCATACTTGGCAGATGTTCTTCGTTGGGTTATCCTGCCAGAGGTAGCACTCAGTCGGCCCGAATACCAGAGGCTTAGTATTTCTGCGTCTGTTACTGTTACTCCAGGACTGATGTCAGGTCGTCGGTGGTATAAAATCAGGCAGCCAACTCCATTACATCAGTCTTTCTTGGAGCCCGAAGCAGAAGCAGTTTGCACGAGTGCCGGTTGGCCGCTACCAGAGTTTTGTTTCCGAATTTGAAGGTGAAGTCTTCTAAAGCTAAGTACCCCATTGGGGATCCTTTTTTCTTGCTCTGACCGATGTCAGAAAAAGTTAACAATTATTTCTCCTGTTGAAAGCAAATACCACACCGAGACTTACGTTCTTGCTGTCACCTGTTTAGTCCCAGACCACGACATACCTCGCTGTCACTTTTGTGCTTTGTTCAATGCCAGAACTATGTCGTCGGACCCTTATTGTAGCTAAATATTTTCACTCTCTGTCCCCATATTCTGACATGGCTTTGATAAGCTATCCAACTGCTGATCTTCTGAAAAAACGTAAGGGTAAAGACCGATCGCACAGGTCCAAAACTGCCGATGACGCTTCCATTAAGCTAGTAGTTCTTTGGTCCTCAGTGAGGTGCTTTCGCAAGCCCCTGATGCCCGCTTCTGTGGATTCGCAGGCCACTACCAAGACCCGTTTGGAGTCTGGTATGCCGCAAGACTCTTCTTTGACTAGGGATCCTGCGGATGTCTCTACCTTGGATGGGTCTGGAGCTGCTGAGCAGGCACCGGCTTCCAAGGAAGTTCTTCTCACTACCAATAGCGACACAAACCAACTTCTTTTGTGTCTTCAGTTATTTCTGAAACTACAGAGCTTCAAAGTCCCTGGGTACGAACTACGCCTACAAAAAACCAACGACCCAAGCGCAGGCATCTGCTTCCATGCCTCAATCTTAAATGCTTAAAATGGCAAAATACCTTTTGCTTATTAGGGGAAGCCAGCCTACCCCTTCCAAAAGAAAGACTTGTCCCCAGCAGTTTTATCTGACCAGCAGTCTGACTCTGAGGTTTCTGAATATGAAGACATGCAATCCCTATCTGCTTATGAGGATTCAGATGCAGAGGAATCCATTCCTTCTGCCTCTCCTCCAGAGGATCTTTCATTTGGTGAAACCCTACATACGTTAAGGGAGCATTTCAAATCGGAATGTCAGGACTATCCTCTGTCCAAAAAGAGACTCTGGGAATTCTTAGACTTACCACAGCACAGACCTTTAGCCGTTCCTCCTGTCTTGGATGTTGTGGATGATGTCTTTATGGAATCCAGTTTGACTCCTCACACTTTCTTCTGCTCTCAGGAAACCTGACTGGTATTAGTGTCCCTGACTTTCTCAAATTCCTTTTCAAAAATCCTACTGCTGACTCAGAGGTAGTCTCCCAAGGACCTAAAGGAATTTAACCAACCACAGCTAAAAATCCCTCCCCTTCGGACAGGGATTCCCTAGCTTTAGACAGATGTGGTAAAAAAAGTGTACACCTCTGCAACTCATGCCATTGGAGCACTAAATTGTCAGTTCTACATGCTGAAATACCAACATACCATGGAACTCCTCAAACAAAAAATGTCTACCCTTCCTGCTTGTGCAGAAAATAAAGAATTAAAAGAGCTTATGCATTCTGCAAGCCAAGTTACTAAACACACCTTGCAATGTGGCTTTGATACCCTAGAAACATGTTTCAGGGCAGCAGTTACTGGTTCTGTACTTAGAAGGCATGCTTGGCTTAAGGAACAGACCTTGCCAGACCATGTCAAATCAAAACTATTGGAAAATGGAAGAAAAAGCTAAATCTATGCAGACAGACTTTGCAGGTCCAGCCTCTGAAGTTCAGTAGGCATTGCCCCTCTTAAGCACTGGTCCTTTCTGGCCCCCTCCAGGCCAGCTCAGCCACGACCTAAGGCAAGCAGACCCCCCCCCCCCCACCCGACAGCAGTCGCAAGGAATGCAGAGATCTAAGCAATGGAGTTCTTCTACTTTAAAAACAGGGAGTGCTAAGCCACCCACTTATGGAAAGAACTCACAATTACTTTACACCTCCACCCCTTAACTCGCCCACCTACTTGTACCCCTAGGAGGAAAACTCTCATCCCATGCAAACAACTGAGCCTCTATTACCAACGACTGATGTGTCCTCAACATAGTGTCCCAGGGATACAGATTTTATTTCCACACTCTGCCAACCCCAAAAGGGTTCTCAGATCTTCTTCCAAACCAGTGGGAAGAGGCCAAAAAACAAGTCCATTCCCTGCTCTCCATGAGGGCAATACAGCCTTTTCCTGCCTGGTGCCCAATCCTTGATCTATAAATTCTAAACCTCTTCCTAGTGATAACAAAATTCAAAATGCTCACCCTCCAGCAGCTTCTTCCTATGCTTTCCAAGGATGCTTGGTTAGCCACCTAGACATAAAAAAAAGGCCTACCTACACATCCCAGTCAGGGAATCTTGCAGGAAATATCTGTTTCAGGGCAGGATCTATGCCCTTTCAGTTCTCTGCGCTTCCCTTTGGCTTATCCACTGCTCCCAGAGTTTTCACAAAATGCCTGGCTCCAGCCATTGCTTTTTGCATACGATGAAAAATTAATTTATCCCTACTTAGATGACTGCCTGATTCAGGCAGACAGGAAAAGCTGTTGCAGCACCTGACCTTTGTAAAGGACCTACTGACCTCCCTGGGGTGTACTATAAACGAAAGGAAATCAAAACTAGTCCCCACTCGAAAAATGGTATTCCTGGGAGCAAGCCTGGACGCAGCATCCCAGATGGCATTCCTTACTCCAGAAAAACAAGCCTACCTGACGGGCTACTTGCAAATAGTCACCAGAACCCAGTTACCTGCAAGGAAAATCCTGCAGGTTCTAGGGTTCATGGCCTCCTGCATTTTACTCATTCCATATGCCAGACTGCATATGAGTAAACTACAGTGGTACCTAAAAAGCCTTTGGTGTCAACACTCTCAAGACCTAGAAACTGTCATGCTTATGATACCCTGTCTTAGGAAAGATTTCTTTGGTGGACAGCAGCATGCAACCAACAATTCTTCCCTTCTCACAACCCCACGCCGCCCAGACCCTCTCCACAGACTCTTGAGATTATGCCTGGGGTGCACACCTGGACAGCAGGTGCACTCAGGGCCATTGGAGCCCAAATCAAATACATCTGCACATCAATCAAAAAGGGATGCAAGATGTTCAGCATGTTCTGACAACTTTCAGATCCCTACTCTCCCCTCGGCTGCTATTGATCAAATCAGACAACACCACAGTGATGTTGGTATATCAACAAGCAGGGAGGAACTCACACTTATCCTCTCTGCAGGCTCGCCATGACCCTTTGGCACACTGCTCAGCCATGCAAATTCACCTGCAAACACATTTGCTGCCAGGCCCCCTAAACCTTCTGCAAACAACTTGAGCAGAAACCTGCTAGACCCACATGAGTGGCAGCTAGACCACCAAACCTTCAACCTTGTAACCCAGAAATGGAGCACCCAGAAGGTGGACCTCTTTGCCTTCCACAACAATCGCAATCTCAGCAAATCCTGCACCAGGGAACCTCACAGCAAGGCCTGGAAGGTGGATGCTCTATCCTTAAACGGGTAAACCTCTCTGTCTATGCATTTCTCCCTCTACCACTAATTTCAAGGGTACTGCTCAAAATAAGGGAGGAAAAACAAAGGGCAATCTTGACTGCCCCAGACTGGCTACGGCAGCACTAGTACCCACTGCTGTGCGCAGCCTGCCACCCTGGCACCTACCTTCAAATCCCAACACTCCCTACCCAGAAGAATGGAGAATTCATACATCCACAATTGCAGACCCTGAATCTGGCAGCCTGGCTTATTCCCTAACCTCTCCTCCAGCTGCCAGCCTAAGCAAACATGTCCTGGATGTTATGCGCGAGGCCAGATGCCCCAGCACTAGAAAACCCTATGCTGACAAGTGGAAAAAGTTTTGCACCTGGATCCAGGCTAAAGGAGCTGAAACAGCACAGCCCTCCCTACCTGTCATCCTGGATTACTTGGCAGACCTACTATACAGGGGCCCCATTCTTCTCTTCTGTTAAAATTCATGCCTCTGCCATCTATGCTTATTACAGCAACGAGCCACCTCTATTCTCACACCCTCTGATCAAACGTTTCCTAAGAGGGGCTAACAATATAAGGCCACCCAGAAGAGCTCCTAACCAAGCATGAGACCT
>NC_056749.1:269752988-269769647 GCF_019279795.1 Protopterus annectens
TTCTGTTTTCTGCAAAAAAGAAAAAAAACAAAAAAAAAATCTTGTTTTCCTGCCTTACTGAACTAGATTAGTCCAGTCTTCAGAGTTTGCTGATCTCTGGGCTTTGGCTTGGTTCCTGTGCTATTCCATATCCTTATTTGGATAAAGGGAAGCTTCTTTGTTCACCAGTGGGAGTGGGGAGCACTGAGCAGCCTATTTGTCCCTAGAGCAGTGGTTCCAGCCAGAAACTTGTAGTCTATTGGCCATTTTGGGTCAATTCCTAGGTCTTTTCAACCCCCTGCTATAAAGCCCGCTTTAGCTTTGGCGTGATTTAGCCGGAGTTGCCCATAGAGCACCATCGGCAGCGCCCGGTTAAACAAGGTTAAACTATTTCTGGCAACGTAAAGTCTGCTCTTCAATTTTTCTCCTAGAACTTCTCTACTTGCAATCTAAACAGTCTATTCTCTATCTCAATAGCTCAGCACTTGCTCCTAAAGCATTTTTATATAGGTAAAGTACTTGTATACTAAAAGTACTACATTAGCCTAGAATCCCCTTGAGTACCCATTTCCCTATAGGTCCCTTCTGACTCAGTTACACAGCAAACTTTTTCACTTTTTCTAGCATGTCGAAGGGTCAGTTGCTAGCGTCCTCTCCTGTTCAGCTGGTGAATCTGGGCATCTTGAGGCAATGTTACAATTGCCTCATGTACACAGACAACCCACTCCTTCTCCCACAAAACACAAATACATGTGAGAGATGCAACTATATAGCCAAACTGGAGGCTGAGCTTTTCTCAACTCAGGACTGGCAAGACCAGACAGGAGGAGAAGGAAACCACGCACACCACAAACCCAGTTTCACACAGAACTATCACAACTGCAAAACAAACACATAAACACACAAAGACATACTCGGAGGCACTGATCAAAAATCTAGCAAAACTACAGAGGCCTCCAAAGCAGATACCCAAGCAACTGCCACCTCAAGACATAAGACATGCAACACACAGTTCTCAAAGTCAGTGTGCTAAACAGTCACAGCCCTTAAGGCCAAACACAATGCCAGACACACTTGTTATAGGTGACTCCATAGTCAGACACACTGACGTCCCACTCACCAGACTGAGCAAGGAAAAGATAACAGTTAGCTGCCAGTCAGGCGCTAGAATCCGCCACATAACACAAGCACTCGGGTCACTCCACAGCAAGTACAAGTATGACTCAGTCATTGTCCATGCCGGTGTGAACGACCTGAGACGTACCTCCCTGGACTACATGAAAAGAGACATAGAGGAGCTCTCAGATTATGTAGCCCAGGCCGGTATGACCCTGACCCTGAGCAGTATCCTACCCTCACCAAGAATGATGCCACAATACAGAGACAAAATGATCAGCTTTAATAATTGGCTTAATTACTGGTGTCATTCTAAGGGATCCAATGTCTGTCTGCCTGGGATGACATGCTTGGCAAGCCACGCTGCTTCGCAAGGGACGGCTTGCACCTGTCACCCCTGGTCTTCCAGATATTGGCAAAGGCTCTTGCCACCCCCATAGTGCCTTTTTTAGGCAAGGCTCAAATGATAAACCTACCGCCCTAGAAAACAAAAATGGAGAAAAACTAAGGGTAATACTGCTAAATGCCAGAAGTCTAAACCTCAAGATGCACGCCCTCGAAGCCCTCCTCAGTATGGAGAACATCGATGTTTGTGCTGTGACTGAAACCTGGTTCAAGGCTCCTGAGAGCACCCCAGCACTATCAGGTTATACCTCATATCATGCGTTCCGCCCCAAAATCCGGACCGAACTACAAAAGGAGGGGAGTATCCATATTCATAAAGGATACCCACACCTCCAGGTTAGTGGCAACGCACTAAGCATCGGAGACCATCCAGGTGCAATTAACCATAGGTAAAACTGCCCTACAGTTTGTAACATGCTACAGACCACCTTCTCAAACTCAGGAAACCCACACAGCCTTCCTGAAGACACTGGAGAGTATAAATGTCTCTCCAAACACCATCATATTGGGCGACTTCAACTACCCAAACATAGACTGGGAACATTACTCAAGCCCCAACACCCTAGCCCAAAGGTTCCTTGAGTTCATAAACTCAAATGCTATGGAACAACTAGTCACCATTCCCACAAGAGGAGAAAATATACTAGACCTGATCATCACAAACATGGGGACAAAATGCTCCACACCGGAAGTATATCCCTCATTGGTGAGATCAGACCATAAATTAATCTCACTTGAGATCCACATCCCCCCCCCCCAGCAAAAAGACCACAGTGAAGAACTTCTCAAAAGCAAACTTCACACTTCTTAAGACTGAGTGGTATCCTTCAAGGCCCCGAGCCAGTGGAAACCACAACCCACGCTGCTGAAACCCTTACAAATGCCTTCTACGAGCACCTCCAGGAATGTATGGATCAAGCAATCCCTAATAAAATCAAGACCTTTTCCACCAAAGGCAGGCCGGTCTGGTGGACTCCAGCCATAAACAAACTCTACAACAAGAGGAGAAAGCTACTACATGACAGAGCAAAATCCCTAAATGGGAAGGCATCTCTGATCAATACTAGCAAAAACTACGATCACTCATAAAATCATCCAAGGCCAACTTTGAGAGAAAAATCGCTAATGACACAAAAGACAATCATAAAGCCTTCTTTAGCTATGTTAGAAACCTGGGTGGAAACTCCCAGATATGCTCAGAATTAGTCCAAAATGATAAAAAAATCACTGAACCCACAGACATTGCCAACATACTGGCAGACAGGTTCAGTGCAAATTTCTCCTCCCTCCCCAAAAGGAGAAATATCTATCCCACCAGAGTCTAGCCTCCCAAACATCTCATATGCCCAGGTGAGAGCTGCTCTCTCTAAAGCAAAAAACACAGCATCAATGGGACCGGACGGTGTCCCCGGCTGTGTGCTACACCTAACTCAATGAGGAACTAAACCCACACATATGGCTGCTGTTTAATCTTAGCCTTACTACAGGATAATGCACCAAAGAATGCATGCGACGGCAACTGTGGTCCCACTCCACAAAGGCGGTGCTTCTACGGACCCTGGAAATTACCGCCCCATAAGCTTGACGAGCCTTGTCTGCAAAGCTATGGAGAGGATCATAATGGAACTCATAAATAAAGACATTGGGGACCTACAGACACTGGATCCTACCCAATTTGGCTTTGTCAAGGGCAGATCCTGCCTCTTGATCTTGGTCGACTTTTCGAAACCGTCACTAATGCCATTGATGAGGGTAAGGCAGTTCACACAGCCTACCTTGACCTAGCAAAAGCATTCGACACAATACCCCACTCGGGCATCATAGAAAAGCTCACCAGCTTAGATGTAAACCCATATGTCACAAGATGGGTTGCAAACTGGCTCAAGGACAGAACACACAGGGTTAGAGTTGCTGGTGCCATGTCAGACTCTAAGCCGGTCACGAGCGGTGTCCCACAGGGCTCAGTCCTGGGCCCCTCTTGTTCGGCATTTATTTTTCTGAAGTGCAGGCAAACATAGGGGATTGTGGCTGACAAAATTTGCAGATGACTGCAAACTGGGCACCATAATTGACACTCCATCAGACACAGACATCCTCCAGAAAGGTCTCATAGAAATGGATAACTGGTGCCAGAGCCATGGCCTTAAGCTAAATGCCAAGAAATGTATAGTCATACCCTTTGGGAAAAACAAGGTAACCCCTAATTACCACATAGGTGGTAATCCATTAAACACGGAAGAAGTTATCAGGGACCTGGGGACCCAAGTTGACAGTAACCTCTCTTTTGACACTCACATTGCCACAGTGGTTAGGAAGACCTTCTACATTGCCCACCTGATCATGAAGGGATTCACATCCAGATCAGGAGAGGTCATTGTACCCCTGTACTCTTCACTTATCAGACCAATGATTGAGTACAACGCCCCTTCGGAATGTACCTTACCCGACACCTGCAGTAGTTGGAAAGACCCCAAAAGTTCCTCACCAAAAGGATAAAGGGGCTCAAACATATGTCATCGCTGTCCGACTGAAGAAACTCCAGCTCTATTCAGTCACATACTGTCTGCTCAGAGGTGATCTGTGCCTGACATACAAGGCCATGTCCAACCCGGAATTAATGGACATGCTCCACCTCAAAAATCCAAATCCACCAGAGCCACGAGAGCAAGAGACTTAAACCTCAACACGGATATAAATAGGACGTGCTGGAGGGACAGATTCATCACCCAGAGACTCCCTACACTATGGAACAGAATCCCAGTCCATGTGAGGCAGAGCCCCTCACTGACTCTGTTCAAGAGAAATCTTGACGAGTGGATGGGAGATCGTGGTTTACCCGGAATCATCTCTGTATCACTGCTGGACAGAGGCACAGCAAACTAATGGGTATAGTATTCTCATCCTAAGGGTGGTGAAAGCCACACACACTCTGGCTAGGCTTATAAATGCCCTAGGGCAGATAGCCTAGTATGAACCTATGTATGTATGTGTGTGTGTGTGTGTATATATATATATATATATATATATATATGTATATATATATACATATATATATATATATATATATATATATATATATATATATATATATATGTATGTATGTGTGTGTGTATATATATATATATATATATATATATATATATATATATATATATATATATATATATATATATATATATATAGATATATGTATGTATATATGTAGGTGTGTATATGTTATATAGACACACACACACACACACACACACACACACAGACATATATATACATATATATATATATATATATATATATATATATATATATATATATATATATATAGTTTTTGAATTTACTATCGTTTACCTGGTGCTTCCTTCTATGTTAAGGCTGAAAAATTGGGTGATTTAGGTGTTTAGTTGCTTCATTACCCCCATGCGTTTCTTGTCACCCATGTTTCTAACACTTAAAACTGGTTGATTGGAGACACAATCTTAGTCATGAGTTGTGTATGTTAATCTTCTGTTTAAAGACGGTTTCCATCTCAGTTTAGATGATCATCTTGCATTGGATGATTAATGTTTTTTCTCCTGCTTCCCATAGAATTTTAACTCTCATTTCTCTGTGTTCTGTTTCCTGTCTTTACGCTTGTCATTGGATTTTATTTACCCTTTTGTTTTTTTCTGAGCTTGAGAGAGATTGGTGGTCTAGTTAGTGATGGTAACTGTGTAGCTGTTATAAATTCAACTTTATGTACTAAAATGAACAAGTGACCGAGGAATGGGAAGCTCTGTTCAAAAAGTGCTAGTATCGAGGAATGGGATGTTGTTTGCAGAGCAGCAAGTAACTAGTGGTTTTATGAAACTAAGTGATTGCAGCTAGTAGCACTTGTAAATCATTTACATTGTATACAGAATGTTATCACAGCTACTCCTCGAAATTTGATTCTACAGTTTCCCATCTATTCCTGTAGGAAATAGAAAGTTGTGTAGGTAGTTTGAAATATACACTTGTCACAGAAATGCATGAGTTCACAGTAGTACTGCTCTAAATCACTGTAGAAATGAAAACTGAAAGAAGGAACGAAATGGTATGTTTGGGGAGCTGTAGCATCCTTGCCTGAGAATCGAAGTCCAAGAATGACTACCCTCGCCATGCCAGTTTTTGGATAGAAAATACTAATTACGTAGGAGTGTTGAATGCATTTGGGTCCTACTCAGAAGCCTGATGTGTAGTGGTCTGCCATTTGTGCTTTAATTGATTATTTTTATTTTATTTCATCTCCTGAAAGAGTTTGCTTGTGGGTGCCTTCAGTGGGGATTCTCATATTTCTCAGAGTGCAAGAAACATATAAATAAGAGGAAACAAGGTGCCATCTGACACCACATTTCGTTTCCCAGTTTTGGCAAATTAGGTGAGACTGTGATCTTCTTCAGGATGCCTGTTGAAGCTGTGTATATATGCAAGTTACTTGAAAGGAGCTTTACCACATTACAAGGGAGAAATATGGGAATTTTGTTTGTCCAAGTAGGGCTAAGCCTACACCTTCTGGCAGTGCTGCTCAAAAGTGGAATGTCACTGTAGCCTATTTTGGAAGTCAGGAATGTTTTTGAGGTGCTAGATCAATATTGTATATTATGGTAGAAACTTAAGGTGGTGTCCTTATTACCATAGTGTCTTTGACAGCAGAGTTAACCTGGGAAAGTTGATTTAAAAGAAGGCGTGAAGGTGCACAGCATCAACCTTCTCTGCTCACCGAGAATGATTTAGAAAAGAAGAGTACAATGTGGGGGTGGTTACCAGAAGAAATGCAAATGTTTAAACCGGTCATCTTCCTTTGAACCTACCCAAGCGGAGAGCTAGGAGCAGATGATAAATTTGAGACAGTTTGACCATGGCTGCTGCGTGTGAATGGCAAGGACTCATATTTTATGTAGAATATTTAAATGATCTTGGACTGTAACTAGAAATCATAGCAAAAAGCATTATTTTCCTTTCATTTCAAGTGGATTTTGTTTTGAGTTCTTCACTGTAAATAAACTGCACTTAACTAGCACTCACTGGAAAGAGTTTATTACAGCACAAAATATGAAGTGCGCCTAGCACATGACCAGTGTTCTGATCTTTGCTTGTTTCTCTTGCTGCTGAACATCAACTTTTTTCCTTGCTGTTGTCATGTCCCTCTACCCATACAGCAACACAGTGGGTGAGGAATAAATGAATATTACCATTTAGTGAGTGGCAAGCTTGAAGGTCAGTGGGGTGGAGGAAGAAGAATTTTCTCTGGAAGCTTCCATTTATAAGCTTGCATGTTCTTTTGTTTTCAGGGATTTTTTGATATTCCAGTGGATAACCTTTATGCTGAGCCTGCTGTGTTGAAGTGGATCAAAGAAAATATTCCAGAATGGAAAACGTGCACTATTGTCTCGCCTGATGCTGGAGGTGCAAAAAGGTGAGAGTAGTATTTTCTAAATGTTTGTTTAACATTTTCAAGGGAAATATGTTTTAGTCCTGCATGTGTATTGTCATTTGACAAATATGCTTAGTGTGGGAGAGCTATAGCTGTAGATAACTGAGCACAACAGTAGGGTGTGCAGGGTTTACTGCTGTGTTTTTCAAATGTCCATATAGAGCACCCATGTATTGCCTTTAGTTTTGTACGAGGCCCATCTGTAATTGGGATAGTTTTTACCTTCTGTATTTCAATTTCCTTTTTACTGTGTTTGTGCAACTATCAGTGGTCCTGATAACTTTTGTCTTTTTTCCACACGCTAATTCTCCAAGTATGAGTAGTTGCAGATGTGCAAACTGATAACAGAAGCCCTTAGAGTGCTTTTGTCCTAGCAATCAACACGTCTTGTCAGTGTACCAATTATTTCTGTCTGTCAGGAGATTTCAGTGCCAAGACATTTTTCAGTCCGTTGAAGGTGAAGTTTCTAGTTTAGTGGACAGTGGAATTTGAGTATCCCACGGATTTCTCCATTCAGTGGAAGATGCTCCCTACTTGCATATATACAAGAAAATAGTATTTTGTCTGGAGTAGAAAGGCGTAGAATCTAGTCTGAATTCAAATAATCGTTTAGCCACAGTAGGTGTAGGAATACAGCCTCAGCACAAAATTTCTCAAGGTGTGATTTCTTCATTGAAACTTTGGGCTTCTTAGATTTCCTGTCTGTTGGTAGTTTCACCACCTGTTGATGCACAGACATTGACTTTGTGAATGGAGGTCCAGGTAGCATTTGATTTATAGGAACTCAGGAGTATGTTGTGTTTTGGCAAAGGGTTAAACTCCATTGTGACAGCCTTCCATGTCAAGCCCCTCACCCCCACACACACTCACACATGTACAAAAAAAGAAATAAAAATTGGAGGCCGATTATTTTATTTATTTTAATTTTGTTAACTGCCAGGCTGGCCTGAAAAAGGTCCACTGGGGTTAGTGCTGTACCCTGTTAAACAAATCTAAATATAGCAGCTCGTGTTCCCTAAAATTTAACCTCAATGGGGAAGACTTAGCATATGCCACCAGATTTATTTGTGGGCTGTGATACAGATTAGGTGACTGTTTGCTTCTAGGAGACTTTGACCCTCGTATGGAATCATTTTCAGTAGTGCTTCAGGAGGATTTTGGACTAAATTTCTGATTTCAAGAACCTTTACCTAGATTTGCTGTATAGTGGAACCAAAGTACCCTGTCAGTCTCACAAGGTTTATAGGCCTGAAAGTTCTCTTGACTTTGCACTCTTGGGATCCTAGTGTTTGGTTTTTTGGGTTTATTAGACCTATAAATTTGGGTTAAAAGAGGTCTTTAAAATTATCTTACAATTAGACTGACTGATGCAGGTATCTTAATTTAAAAGGTGCTAGGCATTCTGTGCTGACACCAGAACTCTCCACGCTCCCAAGTAAGGAGAGCGTCTTTTTTGAACTCTTGGAAGAAATTTTGCCTTTCCAGCTTGGTGTTTAGGTCTGCTAAATGCATTCATATCTGTGTGATGTATTCAAGCAAGTTGAGGAGCTTTTAAAACACTACTCAAGTGGCTTACCAGTTACAGTAAAGTTTGCCCACTCAGTACTGTGCTGCACATGCATGGACTGGTTAACTGCTAAATACAGGAGATGTGACCTACTTTGCTCCACTTACAACCCTCCCCCCATTCTACAACCATTCTACCTTTGTCACACACACACACACACACACACACACACACACACACACACACACACACACACACACACACACACACACACACACACCAGTTCCCTCCCTCATAAAGGCTGCATTCAGTATGAGAAACCTAAAGTTTGGTCAACCCCTGATGTTCTCTTTCGAACTGCTATTTATATTTCTGCCAAATTATTCCAACACCACTGTACTAATTCTAATAAATTCTTTCATTAGTCTTTTAAGCCAGGGACCTGTTTCTTGGGAGGTTTTCTCCTGCTTCCTTTAAGAGCATACTTAAGATGTTCTTCATTCCACATTGCTGCAGTCCTAACCATTGGGGTAGTCCGCTGTCCAGTCGGCCCGAATACCAAAGTATATGGCTGACGTCGGTCAAGGCGCATTAGACTGATGTCAGGACGTCAGGGTACTAATGCGCATGACCGACGTCATATCCTCAGTCTTTTTTGCCGCATGGTCCGATGCAGAAGCAGTTTTGCGAGTGCAGGTTGGCGTTCTGAAATTTTCTGAAGTCGGAGTTTCAGACCGAATCAAAGTTGGCTAAGTACCCCGTTGGGGAACATTTTGGTTTTTTCTTGCCTCAGTATTAAAACGGATGTCAGAAAAAGTGAATAACTGTATTTCTTGTGGGAAACAGATACCTCATAGGGATTATCATACTTTGTGTATACCTTGCTTAGGGCCTGAGCACGACGTTGTTGGATGCCGCTCTTGTGCTAGATTTAACAAACGCACTATTAAGAGAAGGTTAGACTGTGCCAGGTTAGTGTTTGGGAAGCGTTGTAACTATAAAATGCCGTCCGGATGCTCCGGCGCTTCGCCCAAAAAGCGCAAGGACAAAGCAGCTAAGCCTAGAGTTGAAGAACCGCAGTCCCGGACGCCGGTTCTTTAGAAGGCTCAGTGGAGCCAGAGGTTTTGACAGGAGTTTCTTTGGAGTCTCAGGCAGAGACTTTACTGTTACAGGACGTGCCTTCTCAGGAGGTAGGCCAGGCTGAGGGGCTTCTCAGGTAGCTGTTCTTCCCTCTATTCCTAAGGTGGTTAGAGCCTCTCCTTCTGTTTCCAAGACTTCTTTGAGGGGTAGGCCAAGTTTAGCTTCAGTGGGGGCTTCTCCTAGCACTTCAGGTTCTGTGCCTAAGAAACATATGCTTAAAATGGCAGAGGATTTGATTACTATGATTAGAGGTTCTATGCCCCTCCTGATAAGAGGCCTAGGGTGGAGCCTGAGTTTGAGAGTTTTGAACAGTGTTCTGAGGCTTCTGAGTCTTGGTTGAAGACGTGCAGGAGTATCCTCCTTTTCTGATTCTGATGTGGATGATTCCACTCCTTCAGCTTCTCCTCCTGAGGATTTCTCATTTTCAGAGACTCTGCATTCCATGAGGGAGCATTTTAAATGGGAAGGCCAAGATTTCTCTGATTCCAGGAAGAGGCTTAGGGAATTCTTGTTTTACCCCAGCATAGGCCCTTAGCTATACCTCCTGTGTTGAATGTGGTGGAAGATGTTTTGCAGAGGCTTCCCTGAACCCTGATTCTTTGCCTCCTGCCCCTGTTAAACCTGATAGGTACTATAGGGTGCCTGAAGCTCATAAGTATCTTTTTAAGAGTCCTAGGGCAGACCCGAAACTGTTTCTCAGGGGCCTAAAGGTGTTAAGGCCTCTGTTGTTAAAAATCCTGTTCCCTCTGATAAAGAGGCAAGGGCTTTGGATAGATGGGGAAAGAAAGTGTATACTTCTTCCACTTTAGCCATGAGGGCGTTGAATTGTCAGTTTCACATGCTAAAATATCAAAATTATCTCCTTACACAATTGAAATCTAAGGTGGATGCTCTGGCGGAAGGTATTGAATGTAAAGAGTTGCATGATTTAGTTCATGTGTCTGAACAAGTGGGTAAGCATTCTTTGCAATGTGGTTTTGATGCTGTGCAGGCCTCCTCGAGGGTGGCTGCCACTGGTTCTGTTCTTCGCAGGCACGCCTGGTTGAGGGATCAGAATTTAGCTGAGCATGTTAAGACAAGGATTTTAGATGCTCCTTTACAGTCTGATGTGTTGTTTGGTTCGCCTGTGGAAGCAGTTTTAAAGAAAATGGAGGACAAGGCTAAGTCTATGCAGACTGTTAAAGATTTTGCAGGTGCAACCTGCAAAGTTTAGCACAAATTCGCCCACTAAGGGATCGACATATCCTGCTTCTGATTTCCAGTCTAGGGGTAGGTCTAGACGGGTAGGGGCAGAGCTCAAGGTTCTTTTAGGCCTAGAACAGGGAGTTCTCCTGCTCAGACTTCTGGTGAGGGCAGGGGTCAGTCCTTTCAGAACAGACCCAATGACCTGCCTTTTCAGCTGCCAGTACATTCTCGTCTGGCAGCTCCTTTGGGAGGAAGGCTGTCTCTTTTCAAAGAAAATTGGGATTTAATTACTCAAGACAGATGGGTTTTGGATATCATTCACCACGGTTACAGGTTTTATTTCCATACCTTGCCCCCTTTCAAAGGCATGCCAGACGTTCCTCCTCCACAAAGAAAAGAGGCTCACAAGCAAATTTCTCTGTTACTCCAAATGGGGGCCATTCAGCCAGTACCTGTACCAGAAAGAGGCCTAGGATTTTATTCTCGCCTGTTCCTAGTACCAAAGAAGGGGAACACGTGGAGACCAATTTTGGATTTGTCTATCCTCAACACTTATCTGGACATTCCCAAGTTCAAAATGTTGACGTTACAACAGCTTTTACCTCTGCTGGGCAAAGATCACTGGATGGTAACTTTAGATCTCAAGGAAGCTTACCTTCATGTGCCTATCAGACTAAGTTGCAGAAAGTATCTGCGCCGAGCTGGAAATTCTCATTATCAGTTCTCTGCATTGCCCTTTGGCTTATCTACTGCCCAGAGTATTCACAAAGGTTCTGGCTCCAGTGATAGCTTACTTCAGGCTAAAAGGAATTCAAATCTATCCTTACTTGGACGACTGCCTGATTCTGGCTCAAGAAAAGGAAGACCTTCTACAGCATCTGGAATATGTCATAGCAGTGCTAAGATGCCTAGGGTATTCTGTGAACGAAATAAAGTCCAGTCTAGTACCCTCTCAAGACATGTGCTTTCTGGGTGTGAGACTGAATACAGCAGCCCAGATGGCCTTTTTAACCCCGGACAAACAGAAGAATCTTTCCAATTATTTCCACCAACTATCTCTTCAGTCCGGGCTGACTGCAAGGACAGTCCTTCAAGCCTTAGGGTTCATGGCATCTTGTATTCTGGTGCTTCCCAATGCCAAACTGCATATGAGGAAGCTGCAATGGTATCTCAAAAATGTATGGACACAGCACTGCCAGGATTTGGACACTGTCATTCAAATAATACCTTGCATCCAAAAAGAATTTTTGTGGTGGGCTCAGGAATGTCACCTAAACAAGGGACTCTCTGTGACCCGGCCAGAGGCGAGTCAGATTTTAACGACAGATGCCTCGGACATTGCTTGGGAGCTCATCTAAATGGAAAGTGGATACAAGACAAGTGGCCTGCCAGACTACTGCATCTACATATCAACATGAAGGAGATGTTAGCAGTCCAGTTTGCATTAATGGCTTTCAAGGAGTTGCTGCTTCCGGGCAGGTGTTGATTCTAACAGACAACACAACTGTCATGTGGTACATCAACAAACAAGGGGAACACATTCTTATCCTCTATGCAGGCAAGCAATGATTTTATGGGAGACTGCGCTCAGCTTGCAACTAACTCTTCAGGCAAGGTTTCTGCCGGGAGCACAGAACTCCTTAGCAGATGTGTTAAGCAGACAAATCATGGATCCCCACGAGTGGAAACTGGATCTTCATGTATTTCAGAAATTGACAGTGTCATGGGGAACTCCAGACATAGATCTGTTCGCTTCTCCACTAAACCACCAGCTGCCAAAGTTTTGCACAAAGGGGTTTCATCACACAGCTTGGAAAGTGGATGCTCTTTCTTTCAGTTGGAAAAATCTTCATGTGTATGCCTTTCCACCTCTGCCTCTTCTCCCAAAGGTGCTCCTAAAGGTCAGACAAGACAAGCCAAGGATGATTTTAATAGCTCCAGATTGGCCTCGCAACACTGGTACCCACTACTAAGGAGTCTGGTAAGGAAGCCTCCATGGCCTTTTACCTTTGATTCCACACCTGTTATCTCAGAAGGACGGTCACCTGCTCAATGTCAAACTTCACTCTCTTCATCTAACAGCCTGGCATATTCTGTTTTGAAACACAGCAGGTCTCAACTTCCTCAACAAGTTTTAAATGTGATTATGGAAGCCAGAAGACCTAGTACAAGGAAAGTGTACGCAGAAAAATGGAAGAGATTTTTATTTTGGAGTGCAGCAAAGAATTTGGAGATTTCTGAGCGTAATTTGAGTGTGGCTCTTCAATATCTTACTGAGTTATTGGACAAAGGTTTGTCCTTCTCTTCCATTAAGATTCATGCTGCAGCAATTTCAGCTCACTATGATTGTGACCCACCATTGTTTTCGCATCCTTTGTTCAAGCAGTTTCTTAGAGGGCAAAGAATATAAGACCCCACGTGAGCTCCTACTCCTGCTTGGGATCTCAATTTTGTGTTGGAAAAACTTACTCTACAACCTTTGAGCCTGCGGCTACTGCTGAATTGAAATACTTGTCATGGAAGACTGCTTTTTGTTGGCTATTACTTCTGCAAGAAGGGTTTCTGAGTTGCAGGCCCTTATGGCAGTAGAGCCCTTTTTGATTTTCCATAAGGATAGGGTATCATTACGTACTAATCCTTCCTTTATGCCTAAGGTGGTTTCTAGTGTGGCTTTAAACCAAACTATTCATTTGCCTACTTTCTATGCAGATCCCCAAAATAAGGAGAAAAGATTTTGCACACTTTGGATGTACATAGGCAGTTACGTTATTATTTAAGCAGGACTAAGGATTTCAGGCAGTCTCAGCAGTTGTTTGTTTCTTTTGCTTTGAGTTCTCAGGGCAAGCCTGTGTCTAAGCAAACTATTTCTAAGTGGATTGGGTTTTGCATTTCATTTTGTTATTCCCATCATGGCAAGGAGATTCCAGCTGGGATTAGGCCTCATTCCACTAGGGCTACTGCCACTTCTACAGCATTTCTAAGGGGTGGCAACTAAGGATATTTTGGAGGCAGCTACTTGGAGTTCAGTGCATACTTTCTCTAAGCATTACCACCTTCCTCTCTACTCTAAATCTAGGGCTGGTTTTGCCACAGCTATTTTGCAAGGCATGTTGACAGCTCCTGCTTCCTTATGATTTGCCAGCCTCCCTTACCTCTGCTTTGGGATTCTACCCAATGGTTAGGACTGCAGCAATGTGGAATGAAGAACATAGTACAGTTTTGTACCTACCATAAATGTAGATGTTCGAGGATCCACATTGCTGCAGTCCAATTTACCCTCCCTCCTTCCCTCCTGGGTTTAGGGGTGGTGGTGTGGGTTAGGCTATATTCTTGTAAATTTGTATATATTGTATATATGTTTGGTGCAGGGTTTTTTGGTGTTTTTGGTTTAGGCCTTGTCTTTTTAGGGTCTTCTGACATCTGGGGCAAGAAAAGACTGAGGATATGACGTCGGTCATGCGCATTAGTACCCTGACGTCCTGACATCAGTCTAATGCGCCTTGACCGACGTCAGCCATATACTTTGGTATTCGGGCCGACTGGACAGCGGACTACCCCAATGGTTAGGACTGCAGCAATGTGGATCCTCGAACATCTACATTTATGGTAGGTACAAAACTGTACTTTGCCTAATGTCATAATCTCCGAGTTATAAAGTATGATAGCTCATGACATAACTTGCTAAACACTGGTGTTTAATTCTGCAATAAAAATTCAATGCTACCAGTCAAACTTTTGATATTAAAGAAAAATATTTTAATTGCCAAATAGTGTAATCGGAGCATGTAAGATACTTCATATATTGATGTAATGAACTTGTCAGTTCAAGACCTTTGTAGTGATGTATGTCAGGAGTAGGTAGCACAGTGCAGTTTTGTGATATTACGTAGTAAATGCAAATTATGCATGTTATATTTTCACACTTTTCCAAAAGAGTGGTATTAATCTACAAAACTGTACATATCGAATGGCAGTTATAAGTGCCAGGTTGGGTACCCTAGCCCTATGCCATTTGTGTACATTCTGTACAAGTTTTGATGCTTATGCAAATTTGAAAACGATGCTGATATTTTCTCTGTATGCTTTCACAATACCAACCTCATTTGAATGTCAGTTTTAACACCTAATTCTTGCATGTGTTTTCTCCAGTATAACACTGCCGTATTAATTTCTATATCCCTTGTGCACATTAAAGTGTAATTTTATTACATTCTGCAAACACTCCTTAATTCCAGCCCTTTACATACCACTCATTTGTTTAAATTGTATTTGTGCAAATACGCTAATTTTGGACCAGCCACTGTACGATATTTAAACGTGTTGATTGATATTGTGCTTAATAACTTTTTCCACTTTAATAATGTCATTTATCAACGGATTAAAGGGGTGGCTATGGGTTCTAAAATGGAGCCAGCCTATGCTAACCTTGTGTTAGCTACTTTGGAGTTGGAAACTCTTACTCCTATTTCTGGTTTTGAATACACCAAACTGTACTGCCGTTTTATTGATAATTTTTTTGCGTGGACAGGGACATAATCTCAGCTAGATCAGTTTTTACAAGAGGTTAATAATAGCATTGCATTTCTTACATTTGTGGAATCAGGTTGCGGTTCTTCTGTCTCTTTTTTGGATACTTCCATTTCTATTGATGTACAAAAGAATTTTTTTGGTTTTCACTATTTTTCGCAAGGACACTTACAGAAATAACTACCTGGACTTCACTAGCCAACACCCGTTTTACATGAAACAGAACGTTATTAGAGGACAATTTTATTCGGCTGTCTAGATTGGTTAGTGATGACTTGTTTTTCAAACTGAATGTGATTTCCTATGTGATTTGTTTACACAAAAACATTACCCTTTGCCTTTAATTCAGAGGATTGCTTCTGAGATTTCCCGTGACAGGCATAGTAAGTTCAAGCCTATTTTGACTTGAGGGTTTATTCCTAAAAATCAGAACTCTTCTGTAACCCAGGACAGATGTTTGAGCTTCCCCATCCCGATTTAGTAGGGACATGGCTGCTATTCGGAATATTATTACTGCTAATTGGAATATTGTTGACCGCTCCGATGATTTGACACGCTTAATAGGTAATGCCCCTCTTTTTTCCTACAAGAAAACAAAGACCCTACGAAGCTCATTTGAAAATAGACTCTTGCCTTTCTGCTCAACAAGATTTGCAATACTGCTGATTCTCACGGCATGTTTGTGTGGTAATTACGTTTGCTGCCAGTACATTTCGGTGGGCTCTTCATTT
The DNA here is from genome assembly GCF_019279795.1 of Protopterus annectens. Lineage (NCBI taxonomy): Eukaryota > Metazoa > Chordata > Ceratodontiformes > Protopteridae > Protopterus > Protopterus annectens. Next base: position 269,769,028 of record NC_056749.1, read on the forward strand.
CAGTTCAAGCATAATGACTTCAGAATATTGTTGACTAAACATTTTCATTGTTACAGCTTAAATGTGGTTTATGCAGCAGTGTGTGCTTCATGCACTAGTTTTTACATTGGGAAAACTAGCAGACTGCTTTCTGACCGCATTAAGGAACATTATTGTGCAGTTAGAACTTCTGATGTGCATAATGCTTTGGCAAGACATTCTTCTACTTGTGTTCACTACACTAAATTTTTATTTTTAGTTTTGGAACAAGTAGAAATTTTTTTGGGGGGATTACGACACTCCTGGAATTTTAAAGAATTAAAGTGGCAACTTAGATTAGGAGCGAACACTGCTCCAGGTTTAAACGACAGTGTGAATGTTAAATGTGCTTTGAAATGGCAGGTTTAATGGGTCTTCCTTTACTAATGGTGTTTAAAAGGTATGTATTCTGTATCACTGTGGTGGTTTACCCTGTTTCCCCTTTATTGCACTTGGTGTGCATTTTATTTTTAAATGTCCAACTTTTTTATGAGTGTATCACTCATACTAGGTTATTGTCTATTGGTTGTTTTTTCTTTTGGTTGCATTACATTGTCGATTTCTATTAGGTTCTTGATTGGATACTTTTTTTTGGAAACTTT
>NC_056749.1:269770147-269786750 GCF_019279795.1 Protopterus annectens
TGTGTGTGTGTGTGTGTGTGTGTGAGTGGGCCGTTGGGGCCTTTACTGTTTCTGTTATGGCTGAACAGCCTATGTTTCTTTTTTAAGAAGTGCACAGAATGTGGTCACAAGCTCTCACCAGCCGATGGCCACACTCTGTATTTTCTGTGTTTAGGGATCGCCCATCTGTCTGCATCTTGCGACATTTGTTCAGGCTTTAACCCTAGGGCTTTGAAGGATCTCTGGGCTAAGCTTGTGGCTAAGGGTCTGTTACCTGCTTCTGCCCTAGAGTCTGCCTCTGTCTCTTCCCCAGCCAGTGCCACTGTGCAGGCAGGGACTCAACTTACCGCCAGGCCTGCTTCTTCGGAGTCGTCCCAGAGAGGTAGGGACAGAAGGGATAAGGAGTGGCGCCACAAGGAGAGGGACACTATCAGAAAAAGATCACCAGACAGGAAGTCTTTCTCCAGCCCCTCTTCAAAGGCACCCAGGTCTCGTTCTCCTCTACTCTCCCAGTTTCTCATCGGAGCCGAGGCACTCCCCTCAGATCCGGCCCAGACCAGAGTCAGTCGCTTCCTCCAGGCCGACTTGGAGTGTCTCCGACCTGGATATGGACAGGCTAATGAGGTTCATCCAGAACCAGATTCAGATGGGGGTCTTGCCAGGGCCCTCTCCCATTGAAGAGGGTCCTTCTTCAACTATCTTCCACCCTATTGCTCCTTTCCCGATCCGGCCCGACGGTTCGGGGTTCTCTGGTCCAAGACCTTTCGGAGCTGTTGATACAGCGCCGATGGTTCTAGTTTCCTCGACATCGGCCGTTACCTTGAGTTCCTCTGATCCGATCTTGGATCCGGGAGACTCTCGGAGCTGTGGTCTGGTAGTCTGACCCGAGGGTCGAGATGTTGCTCTTTCGGATCTCATCCTCTGTGCCCGGACTATCCCTCCGGCTCCGATTCCTGCTTCGGTGCCGGGGAGAGTCTCTTCCTTACGTTCTGTGGAGGTGTGCTTTCCATCAGCGTTCGGGGCAGTGGAAAGGCTCCTCTCCCAGGGGTTGAGGCCATAGCTCACCTACTCGGATCCTACACAGATCCCTCTGAATTTGAATTCTGCTCCCATTACCCTGTCTCGGGGACAGCCTGTGCCAAAGCAACCCCAGGTTGTTCCCCTCGGGGTACCACTGGAGGCTTACGAATCCTCTCCAGAGTCCCACTGGAGAGGAACCTCGTAAGCGCAAGTGTAAGAGGAGGCACTTGGACTCCCCTGAGTCCGGTACCACTGATACGGACTTGGATGAAGGAGAGGGTTCCCCTAGATCACCTGCTGAGGACGTCTCATTTGGAGACATTATGGAGATCCTCCACCAAAGAGGAGGTTGGTCAGCCCCCAAATTCTCTGCGGATGAGTCCGTATTCCTGGAGGCCATTGGCGTGGGCCCATCTACTTCCTGGGTCTCCCCTCCAGCGGACCCTTTGGTGGACCTCATTACCACTAGGGCATGGAAGGATCCTGACACTGTAGAGCCTATACCCAAAAGGCCAGCAAAATTATTTCCTCGCTGTCAGGCAGGCATGGTCCAAAGGAGCCCTGGTAGATGCTTTGGTGGTTGCAGCTGCCTCAAAGAAGGAACTGGCACAGGAGAGTTCCTCGGTTCATCCACCAGAGTCCAGGTCGATGGATCATTTCGGGAAGCGCATGTACTAGTCAGTGACATTTTCTATTCGTGCGCTGAATTACTTGGCACATGTTCTCCAACTGCAGCGAGACCTTCTGTCGGAACTAACTGAGTCGCCCCCGGAGTCTGTCGCAACAGGACAAGCAGTCTTTCACTGCGAAGATGACTACACTGAAATCAGTGACAAATACCTCTATGCGTTTCCTTTCTGAGGCTACGGAGAGAGCCTCTAGAGCTGCTGGTACAGGCGTTGCCTTGAGGCGTCACGCCTGGATCCGGCTGTGTCAATTTGCGGACTCCTTTAAGGTGTCTTTCATCAATGCCCCTTTTGATGGATCATCCCTTTTTGGGAAGACTGTACGTGACACACTAACCCAGAGTGAGAAGGATGGAAAGACTGTCAGCTGTTGGAATCCGCTTCTCTAACCCCCAGAGGTCCTATTCCAGGAACCAAAAGGGGCAAAAGAAGATGTGGTTCTGGAAATCACAGTCCTTTCGTGACACTCAGGAATATTCATCCCCCAGAGGCAGAAGGGGACCAGACCGACGCCGTCCCAGAGGCAGAGGGGGGGGTCCCAGAAACTTTGGGTCTAGGGAACCTTTTTCCGACAGACCCGCACATCAACCCTGAGGGGTTGCCCAGCTGCTCTACTCTGGAGGTAGTCGGGGGAAGATTTTCCTTATTTCCAGCAGCATGGGAGTCCATTACTGCAGACAGCTGGGTGTTCAGCATAATTTCCAGAGGATATTCTATCCCCTTCATTTCATGTCCCATAACTTCAGCACGCCTTCCAGATGTTCCACCCGCTCACAGGGAGACTGCAGCATTAGAGGTTTCGAAGCTGCTACAAAAACGAGCCATCAAGCCCCCCCCCCCCCGATCAATTCGGATCAGGCATTTACTCCAGCTTCTTTTTAGTGCCAAAGAAGACTGGGGACCTCAGGCCCATTCTGGACCTGTCTATCCTCAACCTGTCGGTAGAGAAACAAAAATTCCGGATGGTCACTCTACAGTCCATTCTACTGTTTCTGAGAGAATGCGACTGGATGTGCTCGTTAGACCTCTGGGATGCTTACTATCACATCAAGGTCCACAGGAGCTCCAGGAGGTTTCTACGCTTCCGGCTAGGGGCCAGTCGCTTTCAATTCAGAGCCCTACCCTTTGGACTCACCACAGCCCCCAGGGTGTTCACCAAGGTTATGGCGGTCGTAGCGGCTCACCTGAGACTTCAGGTCATTTAGGTATTCCCCTACCTAGACTGGCTCTTCGCTGCATCCACCAAACGTCTCTTGTTTCGGGCCCTACACTACTTCCTCGGTCTGGCTCACAAGTCCCACCTGGCTCCGGTTCAGATCATATACTTCATCGGGGCACAGTTGGATTCGATTCAGTCAAAGATTTTTCTCACCCCAGAAAGGATAGAAAATCTCCGACTCCATGTATCGGCTGTCTTGGATCACTCGGTAGTCGCAGCAAGCTGATGTTCTCAGGGCCCTGGGTTCGATGGCAGCCACCATCTCTATCCTCCGTCTTGCACGTCTTCACATGAGTCCTTCAGTGGAATCTAGCAGTTCAATGGTCCTGGCTAGACCTTCCGATGGATTTCCACATCCGAATCAATCGGACATGCAGAACGTCACTCCAGTGGTGGCTTTATTCAGTGGACATTTTCGTGAGGCGCAACTTTCTAGCCCCTCCGGCTCCAGCCACGGTGACAACGGAAGCTTCCCAGCTCGGGGGGGGCACTTCCTGGAAGTATGGTCCAGGGCACGTTGTCCCCTCCAGAGACCAAGCTACACATCAGTGTCCTGGAGATAAGGGCAGTGCTTTTAGCATTGAGATCCTTCCACCCTGTCCTACATCCGGGGACGGTAGCCATTCAATCAGACATGTCTGTAGTCTGGTATATAAACAAACCAGGAAGGACCCGATCCTACCCCCTTTGTCACGAGGCCATGAGGGTTTGGGAGTGGGCCATATCCACCAACCGGTTTCTCATAGCAACGCATATCCCAGGATGCCCCAACATTCTAGCAGACCATCTCAGCAGGGCAATTCTGCCTTACGAGTGGTCTCTGAAACAATCAGTGGCAGAGAAGATCTTCCGTGTGTGGTGTCAACCTTGCTGCGATCTCTTCGCATCTCCTTCCAACACGAAGTGCAGCAACTTTTTCGCTCTGATCCCCCCCCCCCCCTCCAGGGACGCTCTAGTTCATGCTTGGCCTCCCGGGCTACTGTGTGCTTATCCCCTGTTATCTCTTATTCCCAAGTTCCTTCAGAGAGCTTGCCGGCTGCAGTGCAAAGACAGCTTCGTTTTTACCTCCATAGGACTAAACTCTTCCGGAAGTCGTATCAATTGTTTGTCTCTTTTTCAAACCATTTTTGGGCAAAGCGGTTTCGAAAGTGTCCTTAGAAAGGTGGATCACTCTCTGTATTGCACAGGTTTATAAGGACAAAGGTTCATCTCCTCCTGGTGTATTGAAGGCTCATTCCACTAAAGCAATGGCCGCTTCAGCAGCTTTCTGGTCAAGAGTTCCATTAAACGATATCTGTGCGGCAGCGACTTGGGCCAATTCGCACACATTCATCTCTCATTATAAATTGGATCTCATTTCTAGAGGGAGAGCATCCTTTGGCTCTGCGGTGCTCAGAAATGTCCTTCCATAAGGGCCTCCCAGGAATAATAATAGCTGGGGACTCTGTCCCATATGTGCAGAATGAATGAAGTCAACTACTTCAGATAGAAGATAGAGAAGTTATGTTCTTACCATAACGTTCCTTCTGAGTAGTAGACTTCATTCTTCTGCACCTTCCCTCCCTCCATCCCCCTCAGTCTTCAGGTTTTTCTTGTTTAGGATTGTGGTTGTTGCCACTTAGTGTCACAAACTCGATCTGGGGATAGATAGGAGGAAGTGATGTAATATAGGTAAGGGAGGAGCTTGGAGCTGATGCTTGAAAAGTTTTGCCGGCTTGGATCCGAATCGGATCCATATACCCATATGTACAGAAGAATGAAGTCCACTACTCAGATGGAACGTTATGGTAAGAGCAGAATTTCTTTTTATCCCACTCCACAAGGGGGGGATCCACCTTGGATCCCGGAAACTACTGTCCCATCAGTCTGACGAGCCTTATCTGCAAGGCCATGGAGCGTATTATCATGGAACTTATAAACAAAGACATTGGCAACCTTCAAACACTGGACCCCACCCAGTTTGGGTTCATGAAGGGCCGATCTTGTCTCCTGAACCTGATTGACATCTTCAAATCAGTCTCCAGAGCCATGGACAAGGGTAAGGTGGTCCACACAGCCTATCTAGACCTTGCCAAGGCCTTTGACACCATCCCCCCACTCTGAAATCATAGATAAACTTACTAAGCTGGGCATTAATCCCTACATCACCCAATGGGTTGCTAACTGGCTTACTGACAGAACCCAGACTGTAAAAGTAGCCGACTTCAAATCCAGCTCCAGACAAGTGACAAGTGGAGTACCTCAGGCTTCAGTCCTGGGACCGCTCTTGTTTGGCATCTACTTCTCTGAAGTACAGGCCAACACTAAGGGACTGTGGCTAACAAAGTTCGCAGATGACTGCAAACTGGGAGCCATTATTGAATGCCCAAATGATGTGGATACTCTACAAAAGGACCTTACAGAAACAGATGCTTGGCACCAGAGCCATGGGCTCAAGCTCAATGCCAAGAAATGTATAGTTATCCCCTTTGGGGAAAAAACATGTACCCGCGAATTGTCATATAGGTGGCATTACACTAAACACCGAAAGTGTGATGAGATTTATTGACACAGGTGGACAGTGGTCTCACCTTCGATAACCACAGCAGCCAGGAAATCCTATGTGGCACACCTCATCACTAAGGGCTTTTCATCCAGAAAAAAGGAGGTAATTGTCCCACTGTACTTATCCCTCATTAGACCCATTATAGAATACAATGCCCCGTTTGGTATGTACCTCTCAAGACCTCTGCAACAACTGGAAAGGCCGCAGAAATACCTCGCTAAAAGAATCACAGGCCTAAAGCAGATGCCCTACGCTGACCGCCTTAAAAAACTCCATCTATACTCCCTCGCATATAGTCTACTCAGAGGCGATCTCTGCTTAACATACAAGGCCGTGTCAAACCCAGAGCTGTTGAACATGCTACACTTGAAATCCCAATCCCTCAGAGCCACATGCTCCAGGGATCTAAACCTTGTCATCACAGTAAACAAAACATGCTGGAGGGATAGGTTCCTGACACAGAGACTCCCCAGACTCTGGAATAGATTGCCCATACATGTCAAGCAGAGTGCCTCTTTGGCCCTCTTCTTCAAAAGGAACCTTGATGATTGGATGGGAGAAAGGAAATTCACCCCGGGGATCACGTCAGTCGCCCTGCTAGACAGGGGTCCAGGGAAGTAAATAGTGTGGGAAGAAATAGCCAGGGAATTGTTATGGCTAGACTTGTATAGGCCCTGGGGCTGATAGCCTAGTACCAACCTATGAACCTATAAAATAAGCTCACATGTAAACTAAAATAGCAAGCAAAATTTCCTGACCTGCATGGTATGCAAATCCATATCAGCCTAAGCCTAGCTGTTTGGATCGTTTATAGGCAAATGATGCATTTACATTTTTGTTCCAATCACTGAAAGCCTTCCTGATAGTTGAGTATTGGTTCTGTGACTCAAGGTGGAATCCTTAATGTGAAGACTATGATGAGCCCTGCATACAAGTTCATGAACTCTTCATAGAGTAGCAGAACTGTTCAACAGACTTCAGCTTCTTGCTCAGTAACAATTAGTTCTTCACTTCCAGTTGTCTAGTAAAGGAGTACTGGTAATAAACTACATGTTAAAGTATCAGGGAGGTATTCTTAAAATAATCGATACACAATTTATTGATAAACTGCATTGTGTATTCCAGCAGTCACTGTATCATTTTAAAGTGTGGCGTACATTGTACCATAAACAGTTTTACCTTGTAACTTGGTTAATAGTATAACTGTGTGGAGAGTAACCATTGGTGTGGAGAGTAACCATTGTTGATACCACAGCAATGTTTGCCAAACTTGCTAGTGAACGTAGTCAGTACATACGTTTTAAATTATAATATTGTACATGGGTTTTTCTAACATCATGGCTTTTAACTTCACTTTTCCAAAACTGTTAAATTTCTGCTTTGACTGCATTTGTGTACTTATGCTTTTGTGATTTTTATGTTTTAACTTTCAGCCTGGGTTATGGATGAAAGTTCTTAAGAATTGGATCACAGTTGAAAAAAAATATTTATTGTGATCAGCTCAATGAATTGTGTTTCTGTGATACCACACCAAATTTATCAAGTCCCCATCAGTTCTTTGCTAACTGAATTTCAAGGAAAAAGTAGCTTTTTTTTCTTGCAGCAAGTTTTAATGTACCACACTGGATAAACACCTAAATGGTTAAGCTGATGATTCTACTTGTCAGATAACTGTATGGTGCCAGGCTGGAAAATATTAACAAAACCCATTAAAGTAAACAACCAAATCACTAGTGAAATATTGTAAGGAAGAAAGAAATGGTGAAGAATAATCGCATCCCTTGTTAAACTGTTGTGAAAAAAATGAAATTGCAGGAGCCTTGATTCAAGAGAGTTGAACAGTGCCTCACTTCTTTAAAAGCACTAAATGGGGAGTGAACTGAAAAAAAAATAAGGAATTAAAAATTAACAAAACATGTTGAGATAGGTGGTTTATGTGGTTAGTGTTTAAGTTCTTTGGGTTGATGTTTTTCAGAGTAACTTCAATTGCTGACCGCTTAAATGTGGAGTTTGCGCTGATCCACAAGGAGAGAAAGAAGGCCAATGAAGTAGATAGGATGGTGCTGGTTGGAGATGTAAAAGACAGAGTAGCCATTTTGGTTGATGACATGGCTGACACCTGTGGTACTGTTTGCCATGCTGCTGACAAGTAAGTATGAAGTACACTAATCAGAATAGTCTTGCATCGAATCATTTCTCTCTGGATAGCAAGATGTGATAAAATTTTGATTAAAAAATGTTTTTAAAAAATATAGACATGAGCAGGAACCTTGTAAAATGCAGCTGGCATTTGTGGTTTTGCCCTTAAACCTTAAATTCAGTACATGGAACATCTCATAATAGGCTCTACAGTGTGTAGATGCTTCACCCTTTATATGTGTTGTCCTTTTCCATGTCGCGAAGATTAAATGGGGGAGCTGGGTGTGTTAGCTTTGCTGGTACACAAGTTATAGGTATCTTTGGTAACCAAAAGTGGTTTTAACGTGAGGTTTGGTTTGATGTTTCTTTTAACTACTTTTTTTTCTTTTTACTGTCTTGGGAATCTGATTTTAAAATCTTTAGAGCAGTTTGCTTTTACATGAAAGCTGGACTGGCTAACAGATGTGTCAGTTGACTTGGTCACCCCTGTTTTACTTTCAAATCTAGTTAACCAAATAAAATTCCAATCAGTTTTTGGAGTAGTTTGGTGCCTTTTTATAGTCTTTCACTGTGTCTTTTGCTTCCAGAACTATTTGCTGTTGAGCAAGGTTAGTGATGTCAGGACAAAATTTGGCAACTTTGCAGCTTCACACAGAATCACAGTGGTCCTGCAGGTACCCTCTGCAGTTGTTGGAAGTCTTGTTTACATCCATCGTTCTGCTCTGTGTTATGGTTATCTTAACAATGAATCTCCTCCTTCATAAAGTATGTATTCTGGGAATGCATAACTTCACTGGATGCACTTCTAAGTTTGTGAATATTATTGTATCAGAAACCTCAGACTGCACTTAAGCAAGTAATGTTCTTCATCTTGATCACAGTTGCAGTAGCCCCAAGCTATACATGCAGTATCCTGCACAGTATGTAATAGCCAACCAGCTTCCATAATTTTAGGGCACACTCCTTACACCCCAACAGTTAGGTAGGTCAGGTTGAACTGACTAAGAAGACAGATTTTGGTGCTAAGCCCTTCAGAGATTTTTGTCTGAAGGTAGTGCACCTCTCCTGGCTTCAAAAATCGACCATCAGCTTGTGCTGTTACATAGCTGAGCAGGTAAGTAGAAGATCTGATGTCCTTTTCATTCATCCCCCAACTGACTGGTTTCAGATCCAACACTGCTGCATTTACTAGACTCTTGTAGAACTCTAGAGTGCCTCCCTTCACCCATAATGCCCCGGTAAACCTGTATTACTTCAGATTTCGTTTGCTGCCAAATTACTACAGAGGCAGCTCCTCATTGAACTTTAGGGTGCATTTATCAATTTCAGTGATAATCTTGCCTATTTTAATCACCTCTTCCTCCCTTACTTTCATGAGTTTGTCATATTAGGGCCGTAAATCCTAGATCTTATGTCGGCTTTCATTCATTTTTCAGTTAAGGGTACTGATCCGATCCTCTCCGACTTTGCTGTTACAGTAGCTCGAGCCACAAAAAAACTATTGAGTTCCTTCCCTATCCGTAATGCACCAACCCCTGAGATCTCCCAGATCTCATTTGCCTCTTTCGCATCTAGACTTTATTGCCTTCAGCTTTCGAGTGTAGAGTGCATATTACATCTTTAAAATTATTTGCTCTTTTAATTTTATTTTTAGGTTGTTATTCTTGTACTTCATACACCTTTGAGTGTACCTTTTTCCTACCATTGTTGGTAGGCCTAGCCTTTCTTCCCTACTCCTTTCACACTTGGTATATACTTTTTCCTTGCAGTAGTTGCTATTTTTCTCACCCTCTTTGCAAGATGATTGTATATCTTCATTTATCATTGTTGATGTTTGGCTTTCTCTATTCTTTCTAGTTAAAATTAGAAAGTTTAGTTATCTTATCGTAATTTTTCTGTCTTCAGGATGTCCGAAAAAGGTCCTTCGGGGTTGTTGATGTTTATGAAGCTGGAAATTGATGGTGTTAATGATGAATGTTAGTGTTAATGATGAATGATGAATGTTAGTGCATATGCTCCACAAGTTGGGTGTGCGATGGATGAGAGAAAAAAAGTTGGATGAAGTGGTGGATGACTGTACCCAAGGGGTGAGAGAGTGGTGATTGGAGCATATTTCAGGGGGCATGTTGGTGAAGGGAACAGAGGAGATGAGGAAGGTATGGTGTTAAAGGAATGCAGAAGGTCAGATGGTAGTGGATTTTGCGAAAAAGATCGACATGGCTGTGCTGAAATATGTATTTTAACAAGAGGGAGGAGCATAGGGTGACATACAAGAGTGGAGTAAGATGCACACAGGTGGATTATATCTTATGTAAGAGGGCCAGTTTGAAGGAGATTGGAGACTGTAAAGTGGTGACCGGTGAAAGTGTAGTTAGGCAGCATAGAATGGTGGTTTTAAGATGACGTTGGTGATCAAGAAGAGAAGGAGTGTGAGGGCAGCACCAAGGATCAAATGGTGGAAATTGAAAAGGGGTAATTGTGAGGTGGAGTTCAGGGAAGAGTTGAGACAGGCACTGGGTGGTAGTGAAGTTACCAAATAGCTGGGTAACTGCAGCAGAGCTAGTAAGGAAGACTGCTAGAAAGGTGCTTGGTATGACATCTGGACAGAGGAAGGATGACAAGGAGACATGATGGTGAAATGAGGAAGTACAGGAGTATACAGAGAAAGAGGTTGGCAAAGAAGGTGGGATTGTCAGAGAGATGAAGAAAGTAGACAGGAGAATAACGAGATGTTGTGCATGGCAAAGAGAGAGGGGGAGAAGGATAAGCCATATGAAAGGTTGGACACTAAGGAGGGAGAAAAGGAAATGTACCGATTGGCTAGACAGAGGGACCGAGCTAGAAAAGATGTGCAGCAGGTAAAGGTGATAAAGGGGGAAACATACAAGTGAGGAGAGTGTGTTGAGCAGATAGAAAGCGTACTTTGAGGGGTTGATGAAGGAAGAGAATGAGAGGGAGAGAAGGTTGGATGATGTGGGGAATAGTGAATCATGAAGTGCAATGGATTAGCAAGGAGAAGTAAGGGATAGCTATGAAGGGGATGAAGAATGGAAAGGTTGTTTGTCCAGATGACATACCTGTGGAAGCATGGAGGTGTTTAGGTGAAATGGCTGTGGAGTTTTTAACCAGATTGTTTAATGAAATTTTGGAAAGCGAGAGGATGCCTGAGGAATGGAGAAAGTGTTTTGGTACCAATTTTTAAGAATAAGGGTGATGTGCAGAGCTATAGTAACTACAGAGGGATTACACTGATAAATCACAGCATGAAGTTGTGAGAAAGAGTAGTGGAAGCTAGGTTAAGAAGGGACGTGATGATTAGTGATCAGCAGTATGGTTTCATGCCGGGAAAGAGCACTACAGATGCAATGTTTGCTTTGAGTGTTGATGGAGAAGTACAGAGAAGGTCAGAAGGCGTTGCATTGTGTTTTTGTAGACCTAGAGAATGCATATGATGGGGTGCCTAGACGGGAGTTGTGGTATTGTATGAGGAAGTCGGGAGTGTCGGAGAAGTATGCAAGAGTGGTACAGGATATGTACGAGGGAAGTGTGACAATGGTGAGGTCTGCTGTGCGAGTGACGGATACGTTTAAAGTGGAGGTGGGATTACATCAAGGATCAGCTCTGAGCCCTTTCTTATTTGCAATGGTGATGGACAGGTTGACAGACGAGATCAGACAGGAGTCCCCGTGGACTATGATGTTTGCAGATGACATTGTGATCTGTAGTGAGAGTAGAGAACAGGTGGAGGTGACCTTGGAGAGATGGAGATGTGCTCTAGAGAGAAGAGGAATGAAGGACTAAGAATATGTGTGTGAATAAGAGGGAGGATAGAGGAATGGTGAGGATGCAAGGAGTAGAGGTGGCAAAGGTGGATGCATTTAAATACTTGGGATCAGTAGTTCAGAGTAATGGTGAGTGTGGAAGAGAGGTGAAGAGGAGTATAGGCAGGGTGGAGAAGAGTGTCAGGAGCGATTTGTGACTGACTAGTATCAGTAAGAGTGAAAGGGAAGGACTACAAGAGGGTAGTGAGACCAGCTATGTTATATGGGTTGGAAACATTGGCACTGACGAAAAGGCAGGAGTTCGAGCTGGATGTGGCAGAGGTAAAGATGTTAAGATTTGCACTGGGTGTGACGAGGGTGGACAGGATTATGAATAAGTATATTAGAGGGTCAGCCCAGGTTGGAAGGTTTGGAGACAAAGCCAGAGAGGCAAGTTTACGTTGGTTTGGACATGTGCTGATTAGAGATGCTGAGTATATTGGGAAAAAGATGGTAAGGATGAAGCTACCAGGTAACTTGGAAAGAGGAGTAAGGTTTATGGATGTGGTGACAGAGGACATGCAGGTGGTTGGTGTGAGAGCAAGATGCAGAGGACAGGAAAAATGGAAACGGATGATCCGTTGTGGCGACCCCTAACGGGAACAGTCCAAAGAAGATGGTGAGATGCATCTTGGAGAAATATCTATGAAAATTCTGTGGAACATAACAAATATGCTAAATGGATAGAAGAAGTAAAAGAAAGAATAAGTTTAAAGGTACAGGATATGAAATGGGATGAAATAACAGCCAGAGAGATTGAAATAAAGTTGAGAAAAGCCTCTAATTGGAAAACCCCAGTCCCAGATGCAGTTCCTAACTTTTGTCTTAAATATTAACTTTACACGAGGATCTAGCCATGAGTAAGAACTATTTATATGCACACCCCGAACAGACACCGCACTGGTTAACAACAGGAAAAACAGTGCTCTTAGAGTGAATCTGCAAGCTACCCTAAAAATATAGACCAATAGCTTTTCTTCCGACGTATAAATTATACACTGGGATTGACTCTGACAGAGTTTATAGTCATTTAGAAGAAAACTCAATTATGGCAGTAGAATAAGAGTAATAAAAGAAATTCATATGGAACAAAGGATCATTTGTTGGTTATAGTGGAGAATTGTAAGAAGGGGAGGAACCTAAGTATGGCATGGATTGACTACAAAAAAGCATTTGATATTATTCCACATTCATGGATAAGAGTGCTTAAAATGTACAAGATGCACCCTACACTACTGACTACATTACAGTAACCATAAAACAGTGGCAGACCACTTTGCAATTAAGCCATGATCAAGAACAGATTATTATCCCAGGGATAAAAATTCAAAGGGTGATATTCCAGGGTGACTGTCACCCTTGCTAGTCTGCCTTACCCATTAACCCATTAAGCTATTTACTTAACAGCTTAGGCCATGGCTATAATTTGGCTTCTAGAAAAGTCTACTGGCTTCTCATCTTCTCTTTGTCAATTTAAAATTGTGTAGCCTATCAAATGAGGAACTGAAAGCAGAGCGCCAGGTTGTCAAAACTTTTTTTCAGATGATATCGGAATGTCATTTGGTCTTGATAAATGTGCAAAAGCAACCTTTTAAAAAGGAAGATTGCAGCACCAGGAAAATATCAAGTTTGGGACAAGAATGTGATATAAAAGAACTTGAGCAAGAGAGGGGTATATAAATGGGAATTGATGAAGGATCAGCAATAAAACTGGTACATTATGGCATCGAAGTTATGAAACATTGAATACAATATGATCGACACCATATTGTCGAAGTTCTGTAACTTCGAAAATGAAAAAATAAAATTAGAACTTTAAATTTTAACCCTAATGGGTATAAGCAGGAGGCAAGCCCCCCTGCCACCCCCCACACCCCCCGCTACTTAAATATACCAACTCGAGATCAAGATTATTGAGTAAACGGAAATCTCCCCTTATGGAGATTTCCGTTTACACGCTCGAGATTCTGAGCATTCGATATTCTCGTGCCGACAATGTCAGATTCGACATTGTCTGCTTTCGAGAATATAATATAGACCCAGTAAAACGTGAACAAATGCAACTAAAGCTTAGTAAGGAGTACTTTAGAAGACTTAAATTAATCCTGAAAACAGCATTGACACCTAGGAACAAGATCCAAGCTATAAATCAGTTTGCTCTTCCTGACCTAACTTACAGTTTTGGAGTGATTGGCCCCAGAAAGTATTGGATAGATAGGATATTAAAACAAGAAGGATGCATCATGCTTACCAAATGATTTATAAAAAATCAGTGTATACCAAGATTATGTTTTCCCCATTCTGAAGGAGGAATGGGCCTCCTTGAAATTGATTACATGTATAGATACGCAATCGTGGGGACTCCACACATCTACTGACCTCACAAGATCCAAATGTGAAAGTTTTGAAACATGAGGAGAATAAATCTGAGATGTCATCTCTGCTTAATTTAGCAGAAGTATATCGACGTCAAGCAGGAATGGAAATCAAACGAGAAGTGGATAAAAACCAGGCAGCAACTGAATGTGCTAAAAAACAAAAAGAATATAAGTTGAAGGACCAGGTGAGAAGGCAAAAAATGTGGAAAAAACATAAATGTAGTTGCAAGTATAGAAAACTTCTGGAAGAGCCTCACGTTGATCAAGAACTAATGCAGGAATGGTTAAGGAGAGGTGAATTTACATCAAGAAATAAAAGGTTAATATTGGCAGTCCAAGACAGTGGGCTACGTACATGCTGATTTACGAAGTCCATTGAACATGTAGGAGAAGCAGACATATGTAGGATGTTCTTTGTGTTTCACTGTTGTAGTCATTATATTTGGGTCATCTGCCTGCAGATAGCCCTCAGCTGGCCTGAATATCAAAGTCTTGGGTCCTGCGTTGGATGCGGTTTCTTCTTTCATGACGTCAGGTAGTCAATGGTATAAAGCATGCAGCTGACGCCATTACACCAGTCTTTCTTGCCGTGCAGTGCCCGAAGCAGAAGCAGTTCGCAAGTGCCGGTCGGCCGACTCCTGAAATTTTCATGTTTGAGTTTCAGACCCGAAGTCATCAAAAAAGCTAAGTACCCCGTTGGGGATCCTTTTTCTTGCTCTAAACTGATGTCAGTTAAAGTAGACAATTGTATTACCTGTGCAAAGCAAACACCTCAAAGATTTTCATTCGCACTGCATTCTTTGCTTAGGCCCAGACCACGACGTCGCGCTCTGTCGGTTTTGTGCCTTATTCATTCCTGTAACTGTTCGTCATCGGTTCATTTTTGCATCAAACTATTTCGGTACTCTGTTTAATTTTCCAGAAAAGGCTTCGGTAAGCCATCCAACTACCAACATTCTGAAAAAAACATAGACCGTATGGTTCCAAAGCTGCCGATGATGCTTCCGTCAAGTTAGTCGCCAGTTCGCCGGAACTCAGTGAGGCGCTTTCGCAGGCCTCTACTGAGACCCATTCGGAGTCCGGTATGCCACAAGATGCTTCTTGGATTATGGAACCTGCGGATGTCTCTACCTTGGATGGGTCCAGAGCCACTGTGCAGGCACCGGCTTCTGAGGGTGTCTTCAGGCCTACTGACTTGCATTTCAGACAGACACCATCTTCTTCAAGGCCTAAAACTCGACCCACGCCTAGAAAACTGCATGGTCAGGCCCGTATGACTAAAAAAAAAAAAAAAAAAAAAAAAAAGAATGGCTGAAGACCTTATTACTTTAATTAGGGGAAGCCCACCTTCTCCCTCTAAGAGACCTAGAAATTATTTTCCTTCTGATTCTTTTGATCAGGATTCTGAAATTTGTTGCTTCTGATTAC
Organism: Protopterus annectens; assembly: GCF_019279795.1. NCBI lineage: Eukaryota > Metazoa > Chordata > Ceratodontiformes > Protopteridae > Protopterus > Protopterus annectens. Next base: position 269,785,363 of record NC_056749.1, read on the forward strand.
CAGGATTTGCCCTTATCTACCTATGACAGGAAAAAAAACTCTTCTTACACTGCTAAAGGTTACTGATGGAGAAAGAGGAAGAAACAAAGTGAAACTCCGGTGAACCACCACGGCAAAAATTCCAGTACGAAATGACAAGTAAAAACGAAGTTTTAATGTGGAACAATGGTTAAAACAAAAAATCCTTTCAAATTAGATAAGCGCTTTCGGCAACTAGCCTTCTTCAGAGTGTAAAATTTTTTTGGAACTAGTGCTTACATTTTTATATAAAACAAATAACCAATAAAAATCATGATATCAAAAAATAATTTACATCTAACCAATCAAAAGCATCATGCTAGTTTGTTGATTCTTTTCTCATTGGTTTAGGTATATCCAATGATCTTGTTGAAATAGCTGCTTATAACCTATCACATAAGTTGGAAATGGTTCCCCAGCTAGAGATCTGGTGCTAGATATATGTTAATTTTGTTGTTTCTTGTATCCAGTCATAAAAGGCTATAAGAGCCTGATGTACCACTCAAAAAGCCTAGTTTAACTTTCAAGAAGTTACTGATATGATTGGCTACTACTGACTAAAAATCACCAATAGCGAACGATACCCAGTTTTATGCTTGGCTTCTGCGAGAAGCGACAAATTATTAATTACTCTCTCTTATTTTTGCATCAGTCTAAGGCTTGATTTTTGAATTACACTTTCTAGCTAATGATAACCTTGTTATGATTTGATTAGTCAGTTATGTTATTTTTATTCCTATTGGTTCTTTGTGTGTGTTTTAGAGTCGTTTTTTAAGGATGTTATCCAAGGATTGTTTTCAGCTAAAGGATAGTTATGACAGTATGGTCGCACCACATACATATGTGCACTCTTCAGCGATCGACTTGAATGGGGCATTAGTATCTAATAACAATACATTGTGCTGATGGGCTGACTGGGAAGGCCAGGCTATTTTCTAGGCAATGTGGTTTGCTTGTAGCATTTTTTGCTCTGATGTGTGCATTTACTGACACAATTGGTTATCGCTAAATAGGAATCGCCAGTGGCAAACGTTGCTGTCTTCCGCTGAACTCCAGTGAGAGTCCTTGAGGCTAAAGCAAAATTATTCTTATTATTTTTATTTTCATTATTATTTTTAATTTATTATTTTTGTATTTGTCTGAGGTTTTCCTTGGTTATGAATGGCATGAGAACATTGGAAATAATATATTTCTGCTCCGCAAACTGTATTGACGGAGCACTAAGTGTGCTTTGATGGCCATAGATATAGGATGAGTTTGTTACCTCTCATTATTTGTTTTTATTTATGTCTGTGCATTGACCAGAAATTAAACAAATCAATGCAATGCGTTTTGTTGTCATAACTAAACCGGGGCAGACCCTCTGTTGA